>NC_090294.1:12497500-12797500 GCF_037392515.1 Haliotis asinina | reverse complement strand
TTGGGTCGTGGGTTCAGTGTTACCCCCGCAAGGCAAACTGTAAAGCGAGCAGACGCTTTTTATCAAAACACGGCGATCGGAAATCAACCTCACGCTCACTAGAAGAGCGCGTGATATTGCCCGTCATCTGTGACAACTCATTGAGCCTCCGACATTGGAGAGTTCTGCAGTTGAATACGACGGCCCTCCATCCATGGGTTAATGAAAATTCCGCTATAAAGTTTTGCCATTGATTCCTATGAGTACCCATTGCAGATATAACGCACGTCCAAATTTTTCAGATTTCAGAAAGAAGGAAATTAGGTCTGGTATTTCTGTCGAATTAGGCTTAAATTATTTCGCCGTGTTGGGATTGGGGCAGATTATCTCATTTACACCACCAAACTGTAATTAGAAGTTTGCTTTACGTGCTCAAACGCATTTAGACAATAAAGACTGGTACAATGGCGGTCCATCTAAGTGGATGTTACTCTGCTTAAGACCCAAGTCTTGAGACTCAAATCAACATCGGGAGGTCTGTAATTGACTCGATGAGGCGAAATTCAACCACGCCGTATTCTTTACTCCGGGGAACGTATTTTGACGGCAGATGATGGGTCGATATCACGTGAAATGGAAAAATATTTTCCAAGTATTCTCCTGCTATTTGTTCAATCATATTTGTGCGTTGTAAGATGTTTGAAGCGGTCGGCTCACCGCGGAGTGATGAGGCCCCGTCTCTTGTATCCTTCCGCCGAGTTATCGTCGTATCTCCTTGTTGAAAGACCCTTCAAAGATTTGTCAAATTATTATGTCAGTGATTCGCGTCACATTGAACTAAGGAGCTAGTTAGACGGAATCTTCAACATAATGTTGGGCTAATGAAAATCAGAATAATTGTCGCGGGGCTTGACAAGAATCGAACACGTCGTGTTTACAGCGGCTGCTTGATTAACCTGCACGATTTACCACAGAGTTATTGGCCCTTGGGTCAAGGTTAAGTTATTGGGATGCAGCGGCACGTCTACCTACAATAGGGGCACAACTTTTGTGGTGTCTACATAATTTACATGCTATCAGATAACATTAACAAATGGTAATTGGCCCAATTGTGGTAGATGTTTATCTATATCGGCCTTCACCAGTGTGTCGTGATCATGCCCAGTACAAATGATACACGCTATTCAGGACACACACGGACATGAGGGCTATTTGGTACTCTGGTATTAACACGTGCGCGATTAGCACTACTCAGGGGGGAAATGGGGTACATGACTTTGTATCAGAGGGGCTAATAACGCATGTTTAACGTTCACATACATTGTACGGTCAAGTCAAGGGTCGACTCTGCGCATACTATATTACCTTTGAATCGCTGTTTGAAATAGTGCTGATACAGCGAAAAGGTTCACGCTATTCCCATCGAACGGGGACATTTCTACTCAATGAATCTGTATATTTTTCCAAATTGATTGAGAACTGGTGACGACTGGGTATAGGTTATGCATATTTTTGTATATGTATTAAACGACATGTGCTCCGTGGATCTCAGTTGACCGCAGAAAGCCGACGTCCTTAAAAATCCCTTTTCTTCTGTCCGTGAGTAACTAGGTCAAGTTTTACCCTGCTCATATCAATATTCCGGCAATATAATGGCGATCTTTTCTGTAGACAGGATCTGAAACATGTTGTAAGAAACTTTACATATTTTCATTCTAAATGCCCTTCAAAGACTATTTTCATACTTTGTGCTTTATTTTTTATTTTCAAGATGAAACACGTATGGAAAGTCAGTGAGTACAAACAGACCAAGACATTAAGGGCAATAGTGTGCATTACGTCTACCAACTGAGTGCTGTTATTAAAGGTGAAATATGCGGGGTACTTTACACAGTGGGAGGATAATCGGGCGGGGGAGACAGAGTCGCGATAAACACAGGTAACTACGGGTGCTGCTGACATATGTCGGTATAAAACACGTGGTGGGAGTTTAATACAAAAAGTGATCTCTTGTTGGAAACTGATCCCATGCGGTAAATGCCGTCATTTCCTGGTCTTTGACCACTGACCACGGGTCATCGTGCATTATCCGTGTTCATTGGTTGCTTTATACATTTATTAAACAAGTCAACACACAGGGATGGCACTAGCTACCCGATACGTCTCTCGCCCATCTCCCCCGTGATGCTGTACCCCATACATCATCGTCAAATCCCATCGTGTCATCTGGCCTGCCCCTGCAGATCCACCCTTTTCACGTCGCTTGGCAGTTTAGCACGTTTCTCATTCGAGATTCAACGCGCCTTCGGTGGAGGGATAGGCGACCTGATATCTAACAATCGACACCATTTAATTTCAAAACTAAGTTTTGTGTAGCTCTTCATCGTTGATAGCCCGCGCGTGCTCGCAATTAGGAACGCATTAAACATGATAATTTGTTGGTAATGAGGAAAGCAGGATTAAAGTCCTTCCTGGGTTTGAGGGACACGTTTGGGACCTCTTCAGACGTGCTAGGGTAAAGACACTTCAGACAATATCAGGTGTTGGCCTTACAATTACCGTGTTCAACTTCAATACAGGTTTTATCTGAGTCTAATTTGTCCGTATCGGCGATCAGCTCGCTTGTCCCGATGTTTGCTCTTCTCGGGGAAAGTGTTGCGAGATCCGGCCTCGCTCTGGCCCCTACCGATACAAGACACCCTTTCAAACCTATTTGTTCCGCGTATTTGTCAACACGTTGCTGAATAGCCATGGATTGTTCCTTTTCTGTAGTTGACGAACATAAAGGCTTGGGTAACTGATAGCCCGTCGCCTGAACATCCACGCCGATATGTTTCACACCGTCTTTGACGCTTCTCGAGAATGCGCAGCTTGATCGCCCGCGTATGTCTATGTTCACGTTCGTTCCCCTCCCACTTCCAACGCTACCCTACCCCAACCCTGGCGGAACACTGATCCCTTCACCTGTTTGACACCTCATTGTACTCTCACAGATTGGTCAAACTGCGTCTTTGAGGAGCATTAACTTAATTGGCAAACATGTTGTTGAAAGTGACCGCCATTATCCGACACACCTTCCACAGTGCCCGGATGGAATGACGACAATGAAGGGAGATAATGTTCTTTTATCATCTCAACAAGCTTTGTCAAAGAAGGACACAGTTCCTTAAGATGTCAATGCGCCTTACTTCCAACGGCTAACTGCATGATAATACAGTAGATGTTTTACCACCCTTTTCATTGTCATCTTCGCATTTTGGTTATTATCTTTTGGGGGGAATAATTTCAAATGTCTCCTATAAACCCTGGACTAATATTACCCCCTTCCCACGAAATAAAAAATACATGTCTGAAAAAACAAATAGATGGAGCTGATGACAATGCTTGAAGCCCTTTGAGACGGGGTCATTAACAAGTGGCAATTTCTTGACGTTAGTCGTACTGTTTTTTTGTTTTTTTTTTTTTAAAATACTTTTGAAGACCTTTGCGATATACTATGTTCACTCAACAATTCGTTATTTGAACTGCAAACTGTGCAAATTGTGTCTCTGAAATTGTCTTGTACTGTTAATGGTAGGCAAATGGTGAATTGAACACTTGAAACGATGGTTTTGACCTACCTAATTACCATATGGCAATATGGAAAGTGTCCACTTTGCGTTTGACAGGTGAGAGACCCAGAGTGAAAGTGCAATACACTGGTCGCTCGCTTAACATGATATAGTGATCGATACCCAAAATGCAGCATCTCGATGAACTGGGCGGGTCATATAGCTATTATTCAACATGCATGGTGTCCGATCTCTAGACATGTATTGGTTCATAAAACCTATAGCCATTGTTTAGTTTAATTGTTGCCCCATTTTTAACAGGCTGACCACATAGCCATGGCATAGTATAGTATATTAGTATATCAGTTGCCCGATCTCTTTACAAGTTTTACTAAATAGACAGTCTGAAGTCACAATGCAGTTTAGGGTGTACCCGGTATCTTGATAAGTTTCACTAAATGGCTGATCTATTGCCACAGTGCAGTTTAGCAGGCGCCCGATCTGGTAACAGGTTTCACTAAATGGCTGATCTATTACCACAGTGCAGTTTAGCAGGTGCCCGATCTGGTAACAGGTTTCACGAAATGGCTGATCTATTGCGACAGTGCAGTTTAGCGGGTGCCCGATCTGCTAACAGTTTTCACTAAACGGCTTATTTATTGCCACAGTTTAGCAGGTGCCCCATCCTTTAAGAGTGTTTCCCATATGGTTATTAAAGTGCAGCACTCAATAGCTACATTATCTTATTAGAGCAAGGGTATTATTCTACAAGACCTAATATATTATGCTTCAAGGGCTAGAGGAACATCACGTATGGTGCTGCAAAATGGAGGTACCCCAGCGTTAAGTCTAAGTTTAACAGTGCAATTACCTTGCCGTACCCCTAACTACGTGCACCCTAGCGGACGTCTTACCCGTCCAGACAGTGTACCCTAGCTCACTGCCGTCTGTTGTAGAAATACTGCATTAATAAATTTTTGAAATGAAATATTCTGTGTTCATGCTTAATTTATCCTTTTCACCTCGGTAATTGAAATTTCTGTCGTTCCATATCTAAATTCCTTTGTCAGTAGACTACTTTGCTGTCGAAATTGGAAAATATTTCACAACTTACCACTTCTCCTTAATGCCGAACAGCATTAATAGGAGGGGTATAATTATGAATCGCTCAGCACTATATACAAATCCCATGAATGAATCTGTCAGAGTCATTTTCCTCGCCGGTCGGTTAGGTTGGGATGACAATGGCAAACGGCAGGAGATGTGGTATATAGTGATGGACCCAGGCCATATAAAGGCAGGGTGTATATGGCCTGTGACACCCAGTCTGTATTCATGCCAAGCCCCATGCAGGGGCCAATCAAATCTTGTAATGCCTTGGTGTATAGTTGGCAGGTTAAGCAGGCAAGCCAGGCTATTTATCTATGCTATAATCATGGTGCTATCACCGCTAATTCCTCTATGTTCCACACTAGGAGGGGGCAAGTAATACATCATATGGCTTTAATAGGCTACTGTAGTATACAACAAAAACTATGTGCTATATTAACACGACTTCGTGAGTATACGAGAGACGCGTTGTCCCTGTTATATCAACCCACCTCTCACCCAACCATCCTTGTATCAACAAAGTCTGCTCATAATGTACATCGTATCTATCTACACCCCCGATTGTCCCCCCACCCACCCCACCCCCACACACCCATCAGTAGCTCCATCGTGCAGGTATCTGACACATCCTCAGCTACTTACCTCCCCATCCCCTACCCCAACCCTCCCGCTGCGGTCCACTTCAGCCTCTGCATTGACACGCAGGGAGATATGCATTTATATTAGCCAATTTCTGCGTGTCATTTTCTGCTGTTTGACCCGAAAATTGTTTATCTGTCATATATTGTAGTTGTGGTGTCGTCACACCACGTGATTAGTGTCAGACTCGCAATGTAAACACTGTATTTTATATTCATTGACATACTGTCGTGGTATGATAAATTACCCTGTCGTCTTTTTAAATACCACACAGCATCGAATAGAATGGGGGAAACTACAGCATTAGGTTTATAATAGGATGTTGTGTATAGCCTGTAAAACCTGACATGGTGTTCTCTAAGTAACAGTTAACATGGATGCAATCCCCATTCGCAGTGAAAGCATTGTGAAAAGAATGGAATGTATACCGACATTAACGACTTTAGAAAAAAACCCAACAAAAACAAAGGGCTATTCTCCCACTTCTTTAGTTTATATCGATATTTGATTTTTAAAGTTTTTGATTATGTATTGGATTTCTTGTAAAATTACAAGTATTACGTTGAAGGCTCCGATGGAATAGCTTTATGTTGTAGATTTGAGAAATATCTTTTCCGTCCACTCATAAGATACAATGTACTCAAAGAAATTAATTACGCTCTTTGTGATCCGCGATCTGGGTTTGCGAAAACAATGTACCCGGAAGATCTTTTTTGATTTACTGTTTGTTTTAATCAAAGGGATGGGTAATAAATCTCATGGTATGGAGTACATTTACGTACAAGACATAACACATTTGCAGACTCTTAAATCAATATTTGTTAGATGAGTGACGAGATCCTCAGGTGTGTGAGACACTAGTCAACAATAATGCACAAATGTGCTGGGGTAATGTGATAAAACGCAATGCTTACGTTTAACAATAACGTTTAACAATAACAATACCGGTTCAAGTGACTTTGCGCTGTGAGGCTGCATGTCCATTCTCTCTGTGTTTTTCTGTGATTCCGCTAGTCTATGCTTCAGGGTTCATCCTGAAAAATGGTACACAACTGAAAGGGAACTTACTGGAGATTTCTAGAATGCCATTACTAATGTATTACCATCAGAGAAATCAACTGTAAAGACTCTTTCAGACAAGCCCTAAAAACCCATCTATTCACACTATCCCTCTCACTCTTTCAGCGCCGTTGAGCAAATACTTATTTTTGGAAGCAGGCGCTATATAAATTCATTCTTCTTATTATTATGCATTAATCTATTACGTTTCCATGCGTACGTATTATATGCGTAATTGCGTGATGCGTAGTGAAAAGTGCATATAACGTATGCGTCGAGTCCAGTTCCACGTGTATGCATATAAAAGCTATGTGATGCGCTAAATCAAGTCTTTCTTTCATGTGCGTGTAATGAAAACCACGTGACATCGGGAAAATCTATTTAGAATCCCTACTTCCGTCCTTCTTATTGCTGCGTGGTGCGTATTCCCACACTTTTTGAGCGTCAGCAAATTCACGCACTACGCATCACGTTTTACGCGTACATGGGTATCACTTTTACTATTTTAGTGTAAGGTGTTGTATACACATTACGCACTGTACGCACATGGAAACCTGGCTTTGTGAACGTCCAATAATTGACTAGCTTCACGCAGCGCTTTAAAGAACATTTCTCTTTTCAAGTGTCAAATAGATGGTATTAAGTTCACGAGGCAGTGATGCAAACCAGCACGAATGGATGGCAACAAGTACAACGATATTTTTTCTTTAAAATTTAACTTTTAACAACAAAAACTGACTGATGATTAAATACATTTTGTTACATTCAATCCGATATGAAAATGAATATGAAATTCTATGCATTTCAGTGGAATGAGCCGATAAGTCTCTCATAAAGACACCATTATTAGGATTGTGGTCACAGGTCACCTTGCTGAAGAATAACTCAAACCTAGGAAAGAAATCAACTTTGTCTTTTTATTCATGACATTTTCTAACTCAGTGGTAAATTATAAAGAAAATAGGCTCTATTTGTAGCAAATGTGTCTAATTCCAGTACATTTATTACCTTCCCAGTATGTGTGTGGTTGTCGGACTGGGCGACATTAGCTCATTATACGTGCAGCTACCGTCGCGCAGAGAAAATAGTTGATTTGAATGATAAACCTGTAATATTGTGTGCGGTCACGGTTGGAAAAGCCGAGGGTGCGTGACGGACTAGTCCCCCCAACAGCGTCAGGGATGACTGACACACGTCAGCGAAAACTTCTATACGGAACGACACCTTCAACGAAATTACTGCCCGACGACAAAGCATAGGGACGAGGGAGGGCTGCATTAGGCTTTGTTGGGGCATAATCAAGTTTGTAAGATGTTTCCATTGTATGTTGTTTATGTTCAGTCGGGGTAGCGCTACTGATAGGCAGTGTTGTTGTAAGAGAAGGTAGATTAGTGCCAAGTGTGATTACTATTGTTAGGAACCCCCGAGCAGGGCGTTATAATTCATACATGGTATACCCCAACAAACCCACCTCCGGCTAACGCTAGAACTGACTTAGTCTGTCTCACAGTCCCAGCACCACATTATTCCTACTATTGCCTAGCCCATCCTACATAGCTACAGCCCTAAATGAAGCAAGTCTAGATTCACATGGGTTCACGTTCTCTGTGATCTCGTTGGGGCTCCTTTTCAGTTTAAATGGGTTTATATTTAACTATAAAAAATATACATATTCAGAAAGTGAACTTTAGTCTAGAACTGACTTTGTAATCGATTGTCATCAACGGACTGAACTAGTCTCTCGCACAAACCCCTCTGCGTGTATTTTATAAAACGCTCATCCTAACCCATTCTCTTTATGGTCAAAACAACACATGGGTTTCAGGAAGTTGTGTGTGTAAACTGTGTTATGGAATGAGTATTTCTGCAGCTCGTGCTTATCTTTACTAATTTTCTGTGACGCATTCTTAAAACTCCCATCAACCTTGCCCAGTAGATTAGTTTTCGAGAACTGATCGAGACTGGTGCTCTGACGTTTTATACTGCATTTTAAGGATGCATTTTAATTATCTTTTCTATTCCTTTGAAGGTGAAGGTATGGTTCCAGAACCGGCGAACCAAATACAAGCGTGTCAAGTCAGAGGAAGGATCCTCGTCGCCCCCTCATACCCTTGACCAGTCCGAGGCAATCGAGGAATCCGAGAACGAGGCTCTGGCAGAGGACATGATGCCACGTGGCTGTGGCGAAGACGATGACGTTGCCGACGACAGTGATGACGAATGTGCAACGGTGGACGTGTCGTGACACTAGCTGTCGTTAGTGAATGAATTATGGTGTCATAACGTCATTTCCTGTAACCAAATAAATACCACCGAGGCGATTTAAACGATTTAACTTGACCAAAGAAGAGTAATAGTGACTATACGCCCCAGGCTGATTTTACTGAACCTATAAACTTATGAACTTGTACAATATGGTATATCTTACCTCACGCAAAAATGCCGTTTTCTGATTGACTGATGTACCCCGTTTACAGGCGAGTATCATGTTCTATGTTACCAGCTGGAAATACCGAACGGTGGAAATTTTTGGTACTTCGTGTTATTAGTGTTGGGTTGTTGCCGAATACTGGTACTCCTAATTATCATTATACAGTACCCATGCTTCAGTTCGAATTAACATTGAAGTGTTCGGTAAGATGCCCATGGGTTGGTGTACAGTCTATGAAACATGAGCAAGCATAGAGGGTGCATCAACCAAAGCCCCTACCTCGTGCACCATCCAGTCTGTGAGCCTGACAATCCCTTCATGTGGCGAAACATATATCCATGTATCGTATAATGTTCTGTTAGCCTCTTGACATTATGCGATATTTCATTTTCATATAAAAAGGCCAAAACACAGAAATCCACATTTTACGTTGATAATGATATACATGGATTGAGAAAAACATAATGTAGAATAATGTACTACTTGAATCGTGAAATTAATTATTGGTATGAAAGTGCTATGAACCACGCGCTGAATTGTATTCACAGGGCATGTTCAAGTTAAACATAATATATATTAGACACTTGGTGTGTGACATTCGTATTCTGTAGGCAGTTTGGGCGGAGTAATGTGTGAACTGTTTACATAGTATGTGTGACAACATTATTCTGTGCAACATTATTGTGCGAGAATCGCCAGTAATTGGCTGTCTGTCCGGAGTAATGTTTAATTGTTTATAGAGTATGTCTGAAAACATTATTCTGTGCAACATTATTGTGCGAGAATCGCCAGTAATTGGCTGTCTGTCCGGAGTAATGTTTAATTGTTTATAGAGTATGTCTGAAAACATTATTCTGTGAGACATTATTCTGTTGGAATTGTTAGTAGTAGACAATGTGGGTGGAGTGATGTTTGAACTGTTTACAAAGTATGTGTGACAACACTATTCTGTGAGACATTATTCTGTTGGAATTGTTAGTAGTAGACAATGTGGGTGGAGTGATGTTTGAACTGTTTACAAAGTATGTGTGACAACACTATTCTGTGAGACAACATTATTTTGTGAGAATTGTTGGTATTATACTGTCTGGGCGGAGTAATGTTTGACTCTTTTAAACATTACTTACCATCACATAATGTTAGAATGACGCGAAATCACACTACTAACATATCACAGGCAGTTATATAAATGCCATTCTGAGAAGGTGGGAGATACTGGATTTGCAAGTTTGATAAAATGCAAATGATGAAGAATAGGAGGAAACAGATGATGAAGAGAAATTAAGGTAAAATGTCACATTTATTCCATTCCTTTGGAAATGTTTCATCTGTTTAAATATATATTCCTTTTTCTCATATCCATTATGGAATACCCAATGCATTCTTATGGCATATATACATTTACAGAACCAGATATTTTTTTTGAAAGATATAAAAAATATAAGCCTAAATGTATTTTTTGTTCTGAACACAATAGTTTGGTCCATAGCATAATTTCCTTTTCTTCGATATAATCCCAGCCCTCGCACCCCCAGCATGACAGTAAAATGTTCACATATTCCTGTATAGTGAAGGATACACTGCTTCGCGCTCTGAAATATTGATATTTATCGCCAGATTACACCCTCTTTACATGGTCAGATGGAGATAAATGTTCACTTTTAAGTGATGAATATACATTATGGTGATTGATTTTTTTTATAATTATCACAAGGATGACATAACTGCTTTACGTTTGTACACATGATGAGAGACACAGATCACCCTATTGAGTACAGATTGTTGTGTCACATGTCTCATAAACATTTAATTTGTGTGTTGAAAGTGAATCTATGAATGAATGCAACCACTGAATGTGATCCCTCGTTTCAAGATGCTGACCGTTATTGGTTACATGTATATTTCTCAGCGCTGACTGTTCATCGTATCGGGTATTTCACTGTTTGTTACGCTATATTATCACACATATTGATTCCATTAAAATTGATTGCTTTAAAAGACGTTTATTCATGGTTATTTATTTTGATGATTTATTTATTTTTGGTTGGGTAGCCTAGTGGTTAAAGCGTCCGCTCGTCATGCCGAAGATCCCGGTTCGTTTTCCCACATGGGCACAATATGTAAAGCCGATTTCTGGTGTCTCGCGCTGTGGTAGTGCTAGAATAGTGCTAAAAGCGGTGTAAAACCTCCCTCACACTATTTATTTTGTTGCAAATGACACTAACAGCCTTGCATATTCGTACCTCGACATATACCGTTACAATATTCTCAAAAAAGAAAAAGTAAGCTTCCAGCGATTCTTTGTGATGGATGTATGGTCAGAGCAGTATACCCTGGTTATATTGCCACCGTTTGTCTGGGAGAATATATGACATTATATCCAGGGTGACATTATAACGAGGTGGACGCAAAGCCTTTTCATGAAGAATGTTGGTCTGTCTCACAGCCCCTGAACCATATTTTTTCTTACTCCCTATACCTGTCTGCAATGCTAAAGACCTAAATGAAGCTAATCTAGATTTCCCCTGGTCTAAATCTCTGGTCTCTCTGGGGCTCTTTTTCAGTTTAATTAGGGTTTGTTGGTTACTACAAAATCATGTACGTTCAGAGATAAAACGTAAGGCTAGGAGAATACCATCAGGGATAGTAACATTGTGAGATCTAGTATCAGAAAACCAGAGCACAGTGTTGATTCTAAGTCGGTGTGTTTGGCTGAGCGGATCTTGCAATCAGGCTAGACTGAGTCATCTTCAAACATGTTTCTGCTGTGGTTGATTTCACCCACAGTTCTTCCTTTGATTGGCTGTGAACATGACTACTTATAAGCATTAATGAGTCTGGTAAATTAATCTCAGTCATTTCAATTAACTAGTTAAGGTATGAGCTTAGGGTGGATAGCTCAAAATAATGCAGGTGCTTGACGTGTCACACACTGGTTAGGCGAGTATGGTACTGACAGACCACAGCCCATACTCTGGTACATATAGGATTCGAACCAACGTTTACAGTACACCTCACAACACAGCCAAGCGATTGCAGAACAACTAAATATTGCTTTGTCCCTTTCGATCGAATTAATGGTCAATACTGTTAAGAGTATCGCTTAGAGTTAGCTTCCTTGTCTGGCCAAGCCTGTATGGCATTCTATTGTCAAAGTAAATTCAACGAGGCCTTATAAAAATGGCGTTTTTATGAAGAATTATTAAAGAACATTAAGACGTCTATTTCGACCTGTTCTATAAGGAGAGGTGATTTTTGCTGACGGTCGTTAAAAAACTACAAAATATATAAAAGAACACGTGAGGAGCTCAAACAGATGGATCAGGAAACGTAATGGTCAGGCCTTAAATGAACATTAACCAGTACTTCTGTCACATCTTGCAGGATTATCCCTTGTGATGACTGGTGTGTTATTCAAGATGAACAGATTTTATACACCTAAAGTTAAACTGTTTCTTGGTCATTTGTAGTTTTCCACTGAATATGTTGGTCTGTTTATTAACATAATAACAGAAAGAGCTCATTTGGAAACAGCTGTATGATTCAATGTCGAGGTCTCAAATCTGTGTTAGATTAGTGCTGCGATTGTAATGTAACATGTGGTATTTTGTGATAATGCCTATGTCACAGAACGATTCTAGAACGTTAGAGGGATGACTTAAATCCGGGATTCGACCATACTCTCTAGCGGTCATCCAAAATTGAAAGTCTGACAATTGGTGCTTTGTGTACCCGTCTGACAGTTACAGTTTTTAACCATTACTGTTAATCCAGAATCATTCAGAATAGTTTGATAAATTGTCAAAAAATGTTTTCCTCAGAAAAAAATAGTTAATGCATAGATTACAATAACCAGTTACAATATATTCTGAGATACAAAACTTTTAATAATAGATAAATCAGAACTAGAAACTAAAATATTAATATAAAAAATGATAACGTTTAATCCATGATAATCAATGACTAATTATCACGGGTAAAGGATAATCTATTTACCCGAAATAAAGGAACCCCAAATCTGAGATGAATAACAACACTTCAACTGAGAAAATGACAGCATTTTGACCCAAACAAATTATATTCTCACGAGAGATAATAGAATATATCGAGTTCAGCTCTCAATCAAGGATGCATGCTAACTATTTATACCAGGTAAATGATAACGATGTATCTGATTTAGAGCACTATCCTGAATCTGAGATAAATAATAACATCTAATCTGAGATAAACGGCTATGGGAGCTGATTCGGGCCATCTCTGCATCGCCCGGAAAACTCCAAGTAAGAACATTTCATCGACAGCTGTTCACAAAATTCAGGGGTTCATTTTTTTTCAAACGCCACTTGCCACAGGGAAAGTGACTTTAAGAAAGTAACTTGTCCCTGACTAATTTTCCTCTTGCCCTGATTTTATGACATAATCATGATGACGTAATTATGAAAGAATAAATCAACAACTTGAAGGTATTTGATGATAATGTTAATGGACTATTCACATGTATCGAAAAATGATAAACAGCAAAGAAAGGTGACTACTTAATTATCACTGCGAAATATAAAGGCTACAGTTTGAGCAGATATAAAATGTAATCCAAGTTTATTTGCATTTTGAAACCGTAATCGGAAATTATGTAGTATCCCACGGACAAATAAGATACCATTATTTCATTCCCGAAATGAAAACTGACTTGTCCCGGGCGTCGGGCAATGAAATTTTTTAACCTCTGTAAATGCCTATACCTTCACGTAATCATATATTCTTGGGTAAGTGATAACTATCATCAAAGATATATTCTATGTTATTTCCAAATTATGTGAAGCCTACGCCATAAGAACTACCAAATACATTAACATTCTATGGTACTACTATCATGTTTTCTTCTTAATTTACTACCATCCCGGCTACCAATATATTCTATGCTACTGTCTTGACCACTAGTATCATACGTTTATTCGACGCAGCTAACAGTAAACGTATTCTATGCTTCAATCATTATTCTATCGCTACTACAACAAGCAATCTAATGACATTTATCTCTTTATTAATATCCTGTCAACTGACCAATAGTAAATTTTTAAACTGAATCAGTTGCTGCGAAAGACACACAATACAACTCTAGATGTCAAAACTACAGATGTGAGGAAGCTATGTTTGTCCAGATGCTGGTTGTCGGAATGAATGTGATACAAATTAGCATATCACAGTGCACCGATACAACCCAATGAAGACTAAGCAATTAATGGCAAGATTTTAAACGCCAAGAGAAGATTCTAATCGGGAGTTTCATTTACTGAACTTTTAGAATTTGTCCTTTGCCAATTAGAGGTGAGATTCAGCAAAGAAAAGCTTTCGAGAAAGAAAGATGGCTAATTCTCAGTGACAACCATGTCTCCCATCTTTTATTCAATTAAATCCTGACAGGGTCGGTGTGAATAGCTTCGGCTTGAGAATGTAGAACAGCAAGAAATAGCAAATAGCAGATTTCCTCGCTGACGATTGTCAATCAGTCGGTGTCATTCCGCCATACGACAACCCTGAATGGCCGTCTGCTGTTATTGTACGTCTCAAAGAGAAGGCGGGAAAGACATCAGGAAACTCTTGTCCTTGCTCACGGGTCGCGAACCTTGACACGACCTTCATAATGCTACCATGTTTTCTCCTTAATACTACAAATCCCGGATCAGTACTCCGCCATTGTTGTCCCTCAAGGAAATCGGAAATAATTTAGCGACACAAATTCTATCTTGACACGTAATTTACGATTGACTCTAAGCTAGCTACCCCGTCTCGGTACACGGTCAGGGTACGGTCCGAAGTGTCCAAGGGGTGACCATTCTCATTAAAGCACTCAAGCAGGACGTTGTACACCATGGGAGATAGTGTCGTTAGTCATGCAAGTCATGTTGACAGTTGTAATTTGACGGATGTACCGTTGATGATGGTGAGAACATCAAGTCAAAGTACATAGAAACACCAGTTCTTGTGTTAAGGAATCTGTATATCCACCATTAAAGGGACACTCAGCTCGGCTAAATGGCAGCCCTAGCAAATTTGATTTACATCATTTAAATGACAGTTCCTTGGCATGCTGGTTCTTACTGTGACGTAAACTGCCGGACTTAAGAAAACACAGTATGCAAAGAATAATGTATTTTTGGACTGTAATGTATTTCACTGGACAATAGTAGCACGTTGTTGGTCTTAATTTAGCAGTGTTTCGGTGGCTATAGATTTCAGCTTACTGATTACACACTGTTGAAAGATTTTTTTTTGTCAAATGTGATTGTTAAGGGTACACGGCAGTTTTTCTCAGTCTCTCTGTGGTTCACAGCCCTTACCACCGAGTGGCAACTTTCACACGCGGAAGCAATAGTAACGTGAAGACACAGGCAGAAAATTACAACCATCGGTCTCTTTTTATGCCTTCCGCTTGCTTCATCCAGTTCATCTATGAGTAGCCACAACTTTAACTACACATTCAAATCAGTTTGCAAAAACATATTTAGCATTAAATAATCGATGATGTCTCGGTTAAAATGCATGACGACTTTTACACATTTTAGTTTGACGTGACTTCGGTGTATCAATACTATCCTTGACTCGAACCCGGGTGTTCGGCGTGATGAGCGAACGCTATAGCACTAGGGTACCCTACCGCACCCTGATCACTGAAGAGAACGATGTTTTGAACATAATGTGGTTTTAGGGTGGGGCCATAAACATTTGCGAAAAATAACTCTCATATATTTGGAGATACAGGGTGTCAGAGAGAGCGTGCGTGATCGTTGGCAATCGGTCATAAGAACATAGGCGTTGTTGGAATCGACCCTGGGATTCGGCGTGGTAGGTGAATGCTTCATTCACTTTGCTACACTGCCGCCTGTTATACATATCTGCTCACTTCCTGACATACAGCTGATGTGATATCTGGCATGTAATATGGGTACCACACGTCTGATTCAGGCTTACACCCCCTCGGTGAAAGGCAGCTGTAGACATCCTCTAGTGCCCCTACCAAATTCTCTTGAAAGGGAGAAAAATACCTCACATCTTCACACTGGCTTATACACGACGGGAATAGCTACACTGATTGCATTAATGGGCAAAGATGGCATTTGTAGTTGGTTTTAAGAAGCTAAAATAGTACCAAGCAGGATATTTTAATACCAAGCAGGATATTGGCATTGGTTTCATTCAGAGAACATGATTTCTTGAACAGATGACAGAGAAAACGATTTGCCTCAAAACACACACAGACAGACACACACACAGACACACGCAAAATACCTTTAAAGATGTATGACGATGTATGTTTCGTTCAAAATATCATCAATGCATTCTCAACAGAATATTTTTCTGTACATAAATTATAGGGAAACGTTGAAGCTTACATATTTAAAACATGCCCCGTTTGTAAACTAACGTGCCTATACCTTACAGTTTATTTTTAATTATGTTGTTGTAAAGAAGTGTATATAATTAAACATACTTTCCAGTACATATGATACTGTTCTGATTAGAGGGGTCAGTGTGGGAGTCACATGCTCTTTAACTGTTAAATGTACATTTATGAAGTTGTCAACCAAATCCCATATTTCCACAATGCCATTTCTTCAATGGTTTTAAATAATCCCCTTGTTTTAAAAACGAGTATCCGACTCAGCAGTAAATAACCCTTATTACAACGTGTCAGTTTGGGTCACATGAGAGAAAAACATCGTCTTTGATAGAGCACAATACAAAGTATAGAAAGCGATGTTTAGGGGGAGGGTCCGAGACTTGACTAATTGCAGCCTTTATTTCTTCAATGACTGCTCCCTTGGTTCGGTTTCAAAACGAGGCGGCCACCTGTCGGAAGAATTAAGTGGTCAGAGATGAAGGAATTATCGGTACAAGATTAGCAATGATAACTATGGTGTGCGCTAAAGGTCATCACTCACTCCTAACACGGCTGTATCGTACTGGCAAATGAGAGACGATTAATTATTCGGAGTTAATTCATGGTGTGCCTAAGCGAGTGGCACTTCTGGGATATACTGTAGCTAGTCGACAAGGGGCGGGTTAGTGTCAGTTCGACACGCCTCTATTCTGTAGCGGAAACCCATACAATAATAGATCGAGTCTTCATAGTAACAACGTGTTGTGAATTTGTTCTAAGATTTATTTCTCCTTTTTCAACCTTCTGTTCCAACAGAACCTCCCTAACAAACTCTACTCTCATTGCAACACTGAAAGCAGGCAATTTCACAAATTGTTTAATGGCCGCTTTTTTTTGTTAGTCACGTGACCGGGAAGGATGCTGGGAACCTCTCACGTGATTTGAAAGCACGTTTCTAGGAAGATTTACGAGTTGAACAATTAGTTTTAATTTTATCCATTCATCGCTAATGTTACAGCGTAAGGATAATTATCAGTCTGGATACCACCGTTTACCGTGACATTTAAATTAGTGCGTGCCTTTGTTAGCGTTGTTCATTTCAACTTGGACTTCCTTGGGAAAATTGTTGGAGAAATCCTTTTCAATTGAGACAACATATCCGGTAATAATTGTACGAACAGTGAAATATTGCACTTCTTGTATTAACTACCCTTTAGGAAATTTACTAATGAAAAAAAATAAAGGAACAATTGCACAAATTCCAGAATATTGTATCCTGGGGTTATTATGTAACAACTCTTTATCTTGACCCAATGACTCACCCAATGAAATGCTGCTATGCTGTGAGTGCAGTGCATACTCTTAAAACACTTTTTCCTTGTCGGTGGCGTTCAATTTCTGGAGGAAACAGTACTTTCTTGTTCTCTTTAGCCTAAATTCCGAGACAGTGTTGATGATAATTTGTTTGTAAGAGTCCCCAATAAAAGGCAGTGGTGCGATGTATGCACAAAACATAAAAACGAATAGCTTTCTATATACTGTAATTAAACACACAAAATGCATTTCCTTTGTAAGTCATTTTAATTTGTAATGAGAAAACAAAATATAGTTGTTGGAAGTTCTACCATTTATTCATAAAGAATAAAATGTTTATAGATTATTGTATAAACACTACAAACTTGGATCTTAAGGAACAGTACTATTTATCTTTGGCTGTTATATAATATGGCTTGTAGTAATGTTTAACAGATATCAGAACAGAAACATAATAGCCACTTTTCATATTTGATTCTTTTCAGTTCATATTTTGATTTAAAAGAAAAATTGATTTTAACAACACTATTTTAAACACTCGAGGCTGACAAATACAGCTACACCGCAGTTTCTATAGAGAAAACCTTGTAGAAATGACAGGAACAATTGATGTAATGAAAATTAAATAACCATTGCATTAGTATCTCCCGTGTCTTGCCAAACACTTGATGTGATTCTTAAACAATATCTGTTGGTTTTCAACCGATGCCTGTTCCATAATTCAGATGTCCATTTGTTTACCGGAAGTTGGGAAGCCACAAAATTTGGATTTCTCAAGTGTTTCGGTTTTCACCATATTTTGCCCAAAGAGTTCGTTTTAGTCTCATTTGCATTCTACTTGTACCACATAGAGAAATAATGTCTGAATCAGCCCAACTGGCAAGAGACGAATAGGAAACTCTCCCTTTAGTTAATCAATATCGTTAGAAGCATGCCCTCCAACCCATAATTGCAATTTTATTGATGTTAATATTTGGCTCAGTGCCGTGCAATTAAAGCCCCCTTCAAACAGATATGTCTCATAATGCCCCGTGGATTACAATGCAAACATAGACTCGGCCCTTAATGACTGGAGTACAGAACGGCCATGCTTTGCTCTCCGTGTTCGTGACTTGTACAGGTTTTCTGTGGAACTGTCCTCAGTTGTCTATTAGATTATCAAATGGATATGTTATGTTAGTGCGCCACTAAGACTTGATCGGGTAAATCTAGCCTTTGTTATCGAAATAAACATCACCTACTCTGCTACAATAAGAGGATGCGCATCTAGATGTATGATCAGCAATATTTGATTATGTCTCGGCTTCCGGGACGCCGTGAAAGTCAGAATCCCTAGTTAAACATATATTCAATTAGAGCGCGTGTTTCTCATATTGTTCAACGCATAATGGTAATTAAATTCGGCTTGTTTAGAATTAAGTGGTGTTTCTGTGCTGCCAATGGTTGAAATAATGGGTATTAAGAGCTATTTATTTATACCAAGGGAAAGCATAACTTGAGGTATTTAAACACAAGTTTCTGTCTGTGTTGACGAAAAACGGATTGTTTTGATCGATGTCAACGGGCTATTGTTATTAACGCATGCGCACATGCCGTCTAACCGCATCATCAATAACTTTAGACATGTACGTGCCGTAGGAAGGCTAGTGGTTAAATTGGCGTGGTTTGATTTGACATAAAACAAGCAATTATATACTGTGAACGGCGATGAAAGTGAAATGCACTGAGAACTCCGTCAATGGAAATGTTAAGGTTTGTTATGATACTTGAAAACACGTTAGTTTGTCTAGCGGCATTGTGATATTCACGCACACATCTCAGCAATATTCATAACATTTAATGTTTAATGTTTCATTCTAACCAAACATTTTCCTTTTCAAAAGCTAAACACACAAAAACGTTTTTAAGAAAATGAAGTTATTTTTGGGCATTTAGAAAAAACAACTTTTAACTCTGAATTCATATTAATTATTTACATTGTCCCGCACATTGCTTAATCTGAAAAGTTGCATTTTAAGAATTTTAAAGGAACGAAAATGAGTTTATAGAATCCGGAAATGTGGAATTGAATTCTTTCGCCAGGAAGTTCTAAAAAACCCCTGGAAAACAATAAGTTTTGGTAATAGAACTGTGACAGCAAAAAGGAAATCAATTTCAAACCACAAATTCCGTTTCATTACATTAAGTGTGCATGCATGCATGCATACGTGCGTGTTTAGGTACATGCGAACGTGCGTTTTGGTTTATGCCGCACATAGCAACATTCCAGGTGTTTCACAACAGTCTGTTTAAAATCGAATCTGGAGGAGACAGTGAATGATTTGCCCCCATCCGTGGATGTAGACACATCACCAAGTTAGACAACGAGATGGATCCTTATATCCATTAAGTCGCCTACTTTTGATCAGCACTGGGGATCAGTCCCCGTTGGGTTTGCAAGGTTGTTGACGAAGGTGACATGAATGAAGTATTGTGAATGGCAGGTTAATCCAATAACACCAGACTTCAACAGATGACATGCGTAATGGCGGAAGTAACAACATTTCCCGCCCAGAGGTAAGTGTATAGGTGTCAGTGTGATCGCGCCCCCTAACGGTCACATTACAACCTACTGTATCAGCGGAAAAACACTGATCATAATTGGTTGTTTATCACTCTAAATTGTCAATAAAATCAGGTCGAAAGATGTCGACAGCAATCCCATGATAGGCTATTTGTTAAGACACACTTCTAGAAAGACCGAGGGAGAATTTGTCATTACAAGTTGTTAGCGAGGAAAACTAACAGGTAGACTATACGGGTGCTACTTGAGGGATTACAGGAAGGGCTAGGGTAGCTGGTTCCTGGTAGCTGGTGGCATTCGTTGGTGGCGTTTGTGAGTGAGCGTCACCGATTCGGTGGTTTCACGTTACTTTTCACTCGCTGTGCGCATGCGCAGAACATGTAAAATATATGCTGGCCAGTTCCTGTTTGGTTGTGTGTGTATCGATACTGTAAATACACTCTAAATAAAAGCTTTCATGAAGATTATTTACACGTGACAGCTATTCATAGATGAGAACATACATCCATTTGCACATGCTTTTCAGTAACTGATGTTCAGTTTTGGCTGCAACTGCATAAAAAATCTCCTTTTTAGTTATTTGTGAGAAGGGAATGTGCAGGAAGGACGGTGGTGGGGGAGATGTGTTTATACAAACGCTTGTTCACATGAAGTAAGCTATTTATTAACTAATCCCTGTCCTTGTTTCATAAATGAAGTGAGATCACTTGCACTCGTCATCGGCATAAGGATGTATTTGTTTTGATTTTTTGTTTTCTTTAGAGTGTGTTTACTCTATCGGTAAAGCAAACGACTAGACCGGAAATATTTTTACGCGCCCTGCGCATGCACACAGCGAGTCGAAAATAAATATAAAACCAACGAATAGGGGCGTGGCACACCACCTTGAATATAACACCTAGAGTTCTGGGTTCATCCCCTTAGAGGAATCAAGATGCAATGGTTTAGAAATCTAAATTCCTGTGTATCAGTTTTGTTTTGCTTCGTATATTATACAGACGCACATTGAACTGAAGACGTGTGCACAACTATTTGCAGGGTCAAGGTAATGTTGATTTGGAAATCTGGGTCTGTAACATGCATGGTTACATGGGTTTGAACACACGAATGAAAGGGCACAATGTAGGTTTGACATTTGAAGGACAAGTAAAGACTCTGCTGCTCATGTTGTATGACTAAAAGAAAATTAACCTACGAACCTTTTTAACATCACCACCACGACACCAGAAGATCGGTTCGTCGAGGTCTGCATGGAAAAATGTTTACAGGGAGTATTTTGCTAAATTACTCCACCTAATGTCCATCAATTTAATACATAATTAATAGGTGTGTTTCCTGCGGAATCGAATATAATATCATGATAATTAATACACATGTTTTAGTTCTTAAAATGTTTTTTTTTGTTTTGTCTGTTGATATTGCAAAATAGATATTATAGTGATATTGAAATAGATGTTATTGTACAATGGGATAAGAACATGAAGATGGTTCACCCCACCTAAGTCCATAAAGGATGAATCGACTCCCCTAGAGAAGCCGTCTTGTGGGAGCGGCAATGTATGCGCTTGTTTCCTCTTCAGTAACATTATATTTTTCCAGATATGATATTTGTTAACTCTCTCCAAATAATTTACCTTGAATCGTCGAAGGCTCCATTCGTTATGGCATATATTCCGTACGTTCTCAGCTCATCGCTGAAAATTTTAAACCAGGATACATAAAAGAAATTGGATTTATAAAGATGGAAAACTGCGACTATAGATGCGTATTGTTTAAACTATACGTTCATGCAACTAGGAAAGAGGAAAGAATAGTTATTATGACAGGATGCACCGTTTATCATGAGATTCAACTTTTTTTTGCAGCAATTCAATGACTGTTATTCATAACGGTCAGAATAATTGAGAAGATCACGTTTGGGGCATTAAAATCTGCTCATGTGTGTTTGTTGCTGAAATAACGAAAAGACTTTTTATGTTTTGGCCTTTAATTAGTTTGGCATGTCAATATGAACGGTGCTTGATATTCAATATCATTTTCCTAAACACTCAATTTCAAATCAGTCTCGATTTAATCATCTTACATACACGACAAAATAAAAAGCCTCACTCTTTAGCCTTTATCTTCGGATCTTCAGTCCAATTGCCTGGGGGTGACCAGGCTTAGGTGACCATTGCTTGTCTTTGATGTCGTGTAACGGGCACCTGCTTCAGCCGCAATGACCATATACACTTCTGACCAGCTGATACCAATACAAGTGTAATCACTCTGATGTGTTTAACGGGATAATGACGAAGACAGTAGTCTCGTTTAACATCTACATCGGTTGTTCCGCCTTGTCTAATTAAAATCCCTGCAATTAACGATATCTGATTGAGATACCATCACACCAAGTGATGCTAAGATGATATCAGATATCAGATATCTTAATTACAAATCCATTGAGAAAGATAAGCGTCTTTGAGATTACAGTACTGTTTTCTTGTGAGGGGCATTGTGCCCGAGATGTGTAATTTTTATTGCCCATATCCTCATTTCACCACTCATCCGTGCTTGTCTGTGTAGAAATACTCTTTGTTGTGCGTTCATCTGGGAAAACTCGGTTCCTTTACTTATCTAATTGCTATTGTCAGTGCAACAACTCAACTCCCGTTAAAACTCAATTCAAGACACTGAGGTAAAGTACCTACTTATCGAGAACTCTATTTACCAGTTCGGATGAATCGAACTCTTTCATTCCGAAACGTGACTACCAGTGACTAATGGCTGAAATATTGTCGAGGTGACGTTAAATATTACCTCACTCACTCATGACTACCGAATAGATACAATATATGAAATGTGCCAAATATAATCATAAAACTGGATAACTGCATATGTAAAGAATTATGAGTATTGATAACAGTGAACGGAGAAAAGCAAGCTGTTTTTTGCTGTTGTTTCATAAACACTCAACCCATAGTCTGTTAATATTCGTGTTTTGGCCAGACAATCCGGTGACTGACACAACTGACGCGTTTAAGATAAGATGACATATGCAAACAAAAGTCAGTGAGCTGGATCACAAAATCCCGGGTGTCAATTTTTACGACTACAGCATGGGTTGCAGTAGACAAATTTTGAACACGATCGTGTGTAGGCGTTAAGCAGATCGGTGTGCTACCATCCGACCCTGCATGTTTTAAACACCAGGTTTGTCTCTCAGGTGTCCTGAGTAATGCCTGAGGCTATTTACAGTTTTGATAAAACAATGAAGAACATGAACATGTGATGTAAAATGTAATCCATTACTTATCGGATGCCTGTAGAATACGTTCTCATTCCATGTTAACTCACATTCTTGCAAGACAAATATTGAAAAATACAACGTTTGTAATAAACACGCTTAAAATGAACTGTCGGACATGCCTGACTGTTTGCTGTATATTTTAATCAGAATGCGTGCTACGAATTACAATTAAAACGAACTAAAATTACTTGCCCCTTTCATTTCGTTATTAACACAGTTTAAAGTAGCTTATATCATTCTGGTTAGCGGACAAAGCATGTGTTGTGCACGACTTGAATCAAAGTTTCTGTAGGATGACCAAGAGCCCCATGCGGATATCTAAACAGAAAATTAGGAGTAAAATGTAAAACCGTTTCTCACTTACATCGAAAGGGTTCTGTCATTTCCGGACAAAACCAACCCAAGGGAACCTAAAACAAGTCTTTATAACGCGAACTTCAAAAAGGAAGTTTCAGAAATGATGAATTCAAAATAGTGACATGAACAAATTGTATAAATAAATATTTACAAAGCTCATGTTTTGGTTGATCGACAGAGAGATGTGCTTCCTTACAAGGAAGTCCTCACACTATGCTGACTTCATCTAAATGCAGGGCACAGCCTAGGGTGAACGCCATGAGCAGAAGGTACTGACGTAACAACGTAGATGCATTTCAGTACCAAGAATGTGTGCATATCTACTTAGTCCAAAAAAAGGACATAATTTTGGTGCACACAAGAAATGATCTTATGTGAAGTACTGAAAACTCAATTATAAAATCAACATCCTTGTTAGAACCCCTTAAAATATCTTTCCTCGTTAATCCTTACAAAATATCCTATTACGTCGGGATATATATTAAGTTATCAGACAGTCTCATCCCTGTAACCGAGGAAACAAGGTAAATAGGCTGTTTTTTTTTATTTCTGGTTAATTAAAAAAGATCATTGACATGAGGTCAATGACATCAATGGTGACTTAATTTACAAAAGTCCGTGAAAGAAAATACATGTGAAGAATATGTTGATAGCTGTGTTCGGTGTTATGGCTTAATCGTTTCAGATATATTAATGACTTCGATAACTCAGCGTTTCCTTGTCGCAAATTTCTTTCTGCTAAAATTTTTCTAAATGCATAATCACCTCGGTGATTTGGAAGTAATAGAAAACTCTAGTCACAAATTAGATTTCGCAAATTCTTCAACTGTAGTAACATGTTTTCCAACTCACTGGAATGATAAATGAGTGTAAGTATATTCAATTTGACTTTTCCATCTCACTTGCTTTTGTCAATTATTTCCCGTAATTCGTTCCCGGAGTAAACAATCCTATTTTTGTGAAAAGTGCCGTATCGGACGCGAGTTCAGTGGTAATTTATAGCCATGGTGGGTATGCAAGAATCATTAAGTTGGTCTGACCCATTAAGCAAAGTACTCATAAAATGTCTGAACATTTAATTAATGACTTAATTCTCCGCAATCTTTTGATCACAGTGATAAAACCTCGATTTTGCCATAAACTCTACCAAGCTCTATGGTTTCTGCCAAAATCTTCATTTTCACGGAGTCGCAACCATGCCGAACCAAGATGGCGGCCGCTCAAAGAAAGTGAGTGTTACAAGACTAATCCCAATTAGCTCATGACATCACTGCACGAGCGCACGCGCACCTCTGCCCTAGCGGCCGCCATTTTGGTGTTGGAGCATCCATCATAGGAAAAAGAATTGAGGAACAAAGAGCAGCCATAACTCGAATGACCAGTCTAGTTAGTGGCAGCACAATTAAAACACGAATCTTCAGCTCGCTATTTAGACATGCGCACAAAGCAGGGCCAAGCACGTTCAAAAATTGACTCCCAAGTTGTTTGAAGAGTGCAATAGCCCCCAATAATTGAGATTGATCCCCGATAAATGAACATTAGCCCTTAATCATTCCACGCTAGAATCTTAGATTGACCACACAGCAAACGATAGCTCAACCTCGCCAGGATTTGAATTAGCCAAAAGATCTCCCATGTCACGACCGGCGGAAGCGCGGGTCGATGTTCGGCATCGCTAGTGCGCAAGACGGGAAAATCCGTGTAATTTCACGCAAGGGAAGGGGGTTGATACAAATGAACTCGTATATGACATGTCCCCCTACGATCCTCCGAGTAATTGACATTTGCTACATTTTTTACACTGTTTCCTCGCCATCATGAGGCTATGAGTGTTATAACGATGCAGAAAGTATTGCAGATCAATCAAGCGTCGGCTTGCATTTCATACACCGGCCCCTAACCGACAATTGAAAATTCGTTCCGCCTCGAGAATGATCTGATGCCAATTGAGTTCCTATTTTTGATAGTTTGCCTTTTGTCAGAATGGCAACGTAATTCTCGCATAATCGATTTTAGTACCGAAAAAACGTCTCTGAGATTTGGCAATGTATTCATTATATGAGCTCCCGCAATAACTATCGGAACACAAATCACGAGACATGCTAAAGTTGACGGATGGAATTTCTTTTCTCAATTTGGAAAGAGGAGCAAGGAAAGGGTTGAGGAATGAATAAAAATTGCGAAACATTCGTTGACGAGATTCACGCATGTAAGTATTTCAAATTTTAAAATTTTTCATCCGTTAAAAACGCTGCTTTCTAAATAGTGTATAACAGGTGTATATGTCCTCGATGTATTGAATAAAGAATGTAATACGACACGCAGTGATATATACGTTTGAAGGATGACAGTATTTTTTTTGGCCACTTTTAGCAACATTCCAGCAATATCACGACGGGGCACACCCGAAATGGGCTTCACACATTGTACCCATGTGGGGAATCAAACACGGGTCTTCGGCTAGATGAACGAACGCTTGAACCACAAGGCTACCTTATATCCCATTGAAGCATGAACTCTGCCGACCATTGATATTGAGAACATACAGTTGATCCGTTCCGCCCTTAACGGGTTATGTGTTTTTTTAAAATGTGTTGAAAGAAACAGGTATTGGTTTTGTTTTAAGGTTAAAACATGGTTTTGATGGGGAGTTCCATTCTGATACATCTGCACACAAACATCCCCGCAAGGTGATGTTGGATATGCAAATACAATGTCTATGTCAGGGAACACTCAGTCTCAATTATTCATCGAAACGGAATGCATCACGGATAAACAGTAGTAACTTCGGGTGTTGGGAAAACAGTAAGCATGTCCTGCCCTGGAAGCAATATCCCTCAAAAAGTGCATGTGTTCGTTGCGTGTCACCGCGAAGCAAGACTCCTCCTATGTGAGTCAGGCATCCCACCAAACCAAACAATCAGGAGATTGGCATTAATTCCACTTTACAGGACATATGAAACGAATGTATTGAGACACAGTTTGCTTACATATGAGTTTTTCCATGAAGGTTTCAACATCAAAGCACTTGTCAGTGCATGACACCGGCGGTCATTCTGGGGCATTCAGATCCGGAAAGATCTGGGTTAGAACTGGTCTGCAGCAACGAATGCTTGTCGTAGACGAGTAACGGGATCAGAATCCTTATTCTCGAAACGTTCGTAGCCCTAAGAATTCTTAACTTTGATCGTAGTCAATGTGTTAAGAATGGACTTAAAAACTTCGTATCGCTGCCCATGATGTTGATCACTGGGTTGCCTGGTCCAGACTCAATCATTTACAGACCGCTTGGTACCGCGTTAAACAAACAAACAAACAAACAAGCAAGCAAGCAAGCAAACAAGCAACCAAGCAAGCAAGCAAGCAAGCAAATAAACAGAAGAACTGACATAACGTGAAACGCAACAGTGTCCTTTTGTAACCCTGACAGTTTTCACCCTAATGTTTTAGCGACCCTTCAGACACTTCGGCCGGATTGGATTGTGACGTGTTTGTCTCTGTGCTTTCAGTCATAATTGATTGTCTGGCTCAGATTCACATGTTAACAAGCAGCGTCAAATGCCATGAATATCAGTAGATGAGGCATTAGACAACAACATCAAAATAAAAAACAAAAAAAACCCCCAAACAAACAAACAAAAAAACCCAAAAACAAACAAACAAAAAAACCAACCCAAACGAAACCAAACCAAACAACAGCAAAAAACACGCTTACGTTTTCATGGAAATCGTGCAGATGACGAATATCAACAGCCCCCAAAATGCTCTGTTGTTCTTCCATCACTGCATTTTCACATTACATTCTCCACTATTTTACCTTTTTGCCCCTCGGGATCAGACAAAAATCGACCGAATGCTCTTTTGTCCTGACGCCTTCAAAACATGAAGTAGAATCGAATTCAGTAATTGCCATATACTACTAAACGTTAAAGCACCTGTAGTTGATTTGTAAGAATCGGGTGTTCAACTTCATAGGCTGAAATGACATTTTTGATGATTTGTTTCGGTGAGTACATACCGAAGGGTATCAGAATCGGCAAAGTTGTGTTTTACGCATGTGACCTTTTGACTTATTTTCAATAGTGTGTAAAACAAAAGAGTATCAAACGATAGACAATAACGGTCAACCTCTGAATTGTTTAATGCAACTATGCCCTAATTTCCCTTCGAACTTCGTGTCTTCTATCGGGTACACATGGACGTGCGAATTGTTATGGATTGATTGAAACTGTATGTTTGGTCCACTTTGCTAATTGTACTAGAGATTTCACATAAATTGACGTGAAATATTTCATGATAAGGTTAAATGTGAACATCTTTATTTATTATCAGACACCGTGACACTCCAAGACACGATCTTTGGGAGATATGCATTTGATACAGCATATTGGTTTATAAGTCAACATAAACGTTTAATCCAGGCAGTAAATAACTGACCGTTTATAGTCGACGCGTCTTAAAATATGACAGAGCGGCGTGGTGCTACTATGGCTATTGCTGTGGATGCTAATACATACAATAGTGTATCGATGACAATAAACTGTTATCATTTGATTGCCTTATCCGCTGTGTTTAGTAGCTCACCAACTGCTGGCGAGAATGACTGTCTTAAGTTGTTTGACAATCGCCTGCACATGTAACGGCAGTGTTATAAGAGATTTATGACAAGCCATATAATAAGTTGGCGTTGGGCGGTTTTGAGGGGGAGGGGTTGGACGATGGGCAGGTATAGACTGAAGGGGATGTTTTGTTGTGGTTAGTGATTGTGTTGTTGTTTTGTTTAATGTGGAAGGGGCTGTGGGAATGTGGAGCGTATAAGGTCATGGCAGAAGAGAGCATGTTGTACATGAAGTTAAGGGCGTCCAAGGGTGTGTACGGGGTAACTGGAAAGGTGTTTGGTTGTTGCAGGAAAATAAGGGATAATGGGTAGGTTACGTGTACGCGAGTAGAGCTTGGGCCTGGCGTTTGTGTGCGTGTGTGTGTGTGTCTGAGATAGGACTGTGGGATAGGCATTGGGTAGAGGAACTGGAGAGTAGGCGTTGGTAGGCATGTTGTAGAACACCCATAGGGTAGTATGGATGAGGTAGAATGGATGAGGGTTTGCTCAAAGTATAGTATTTTTGTAAGATAGCCGTGAGACAGGACACGGCAATATGTGATGGGTGGGTAAAGGGATTACATATGTGTGTCAATGGAGCCGTGTAGGTTAGGCGTAAGATCGGACAGTGGAAGGATGATGGTAGACGTGCCAGGTGGGATGGGGTTGTGTACGGGGATGGGTGTAGTGTACATTGGGGTACAGAGTGTGAGCGAATTTAGATTTACGCCGCTTTTACAATATTCCAGCAATATCAAGGCGGGGGACACAAGAAATAGGTGTCACATATTGTACCCACGTGTGGAATCGAACCCGGGTCTTCGGCTAGACTTTCAGTACATTAGTGATGCAATGCATAATGAATAAAATCTAGTTAGTGGATTCATAGGATTTAGTGGATGAGGTACAACATGTAGAATACCTTGGACATAGCTTGTGAGCTTGCAGTTGGTTTGGCTGGATGGGCGGTATAGGAAGGGAGGGTGGGTCGGGAGGGTGGGTCGCGTGGGTCGGGCGGGATGAGATGGCATGCTTGGTGCATTGTTGACGTTGATGTTGCCGTAGCAGCTGGAAAAGTGGGGAGGCATACCCGGCTGCTGTGTGTGCAACCCACTATACATACCTGTCGTCTGCTCTATATTAATCAGACGGACAGCCTGTATCTGTCTCCACTATTAACACAACCTGTCGACTCGAATTGTACCGTAAAGGGATTTAATAACCGTCTATTTATGAGTCTTATCACTCGTCAATAATCTTAGCAATTCTTTCACAATTTCCAATATTTATAACGAAAACCGTGTTGTCACTAAATTGATATTTAATGGACAGAAATTTAAAGTCAGCGCAGGTGACAGAAATCGTTGTACTCCGACGATTAATTTCATCCGAGAACGTCGGTCCTTTATGCAGTGAGAATCAATTTCAGTGGCACCCGAATCTTGGTTATTCATACGAGTTCACACAATAGTTTTAAATTTATCCTCCCCTTTGTCTCAAAATCGATCCGATACACTGCAAGTAAGAACATCCAGCACAGCAGTTCAGAAGTCAACGGAGGGATGAACCGCCATGGCGAACACGGTGGGATCTCCTTTTGAGACCCGACGTTAAATCACGTGGCGCAACCACCGTCATGCATTTAGCAACTTTGAGAAGAGAACGCATCGCTTGATTACTTCTAAAGGTGTGCGTTTAAAAACTAGGGTATTGCACATCTGTGTAGTGCCACGCGTTCGTGCCAGCTTATTACATGCGTGGGACAAGCTGCCACGATGTCATGTACAGAATGGCTTGAACAGGTAGTTTGGTCACAATAGACTTCAACATGGGGATGGATGAGGCATTATAGAGGAAGGAAATCTATTATTTGATGGCAATTATATGGGGGAAAATAGTTGCTGAAATCAAATAACCATGAATTAAAACTATAGCAAGTGACGGCGTTTATGTTGATATCCACACACGGGGAAGGGGCTATAAGAACAGGCGTGGGAGAATCGTAGACTTTTGCTGCGACTTTAAGGTGTATTTTTGGTCAAGCCTCTTCAGCGATAGTGCATCTGGACAAAACGACGATACTAAAATGCGTGTCAAATAACAATATCTCAATACCATATTTTAAAAAATCAATCACCTAAAGAAGGGTCAAGATGGGCCCAGAAACTTTGTGTTATGCAATAAATAAGAAGTTGACATCCATATACTTGTATTTACATATACCATATTTACAAATAATATCTCAATTTTATAAAATAATAAACAGGCAAACAGGAAATCAACCACCGATCCTTCTCCATAAAACAAAACTTTATCAATGACTCCTGTCCTAAACAAGAATGAATGAACTAGACGCGACTCCCATTTCATGGTATTGTACCTAACTACAACTGGTACCCGATTTCAAGCTAATAGACACTAGTCTCTGGCCACATCATACTAGACGCGACTCCCATTTCATGGTATTGTACATAAGTACAACTGGTACCCGATTTCAAGCTAATAGACAGTGGTCTCTGGCCACATCATACTAGACGCGGTCCCCATTTCATGGTATTGTACCTAACTACAACTGGTACCCGATTTCAAGCTAATAGACACTGGTCTCTGGCCACATCATACTAGACGCGGTCCCCATTTCATGGTATTGTACCTAACTACAACTGGTACCCGATTTCAAGCTAATAGACACTGGTCTCTGGCCACATCATACTAGACGCGGTCCCCATTTCATGGTATTGTACATAAGTACAACTGGTACCCGATTTCAAGCTAACAGACACTAGTCTCTGGCCACATCATACTAGACGCGGTCCCAATTTCCCGTCTAGGCCTACAGGTTGTCACTATCAGTTTCCAGTCAATTCCTAAACGTTATAAGGAAACGTGGTCCCATTTCCAGTCTAGGTCCAGACGTTATATCAAATATGAACAGACTGTAAAATCAGGAAAATCACCAAATGATCAAAAGACATGATTGGTTAAATGACTAGGTAAACTCTGTACTAACAGTTAATTCCAACCATTATTCCTAAACAGCGAGAAAATGGTGACCGTTATGGACAGTATATAGGATCTTTTACTATGTGACTTTCTTCTGCAAACTTCCAATGTAATTAGTCTTGTGGGAGATCTCATGAAACGTGCTCAAACAGCATTTCATGAGAACCAATAACTCCCCAGACAATTCCCATGTGAGAATGCCATTGACATCTTAATATAGACGACTTACGACGTTATACTCAAACCCATCAAAGGTTTCACAGATTATAAGAAAACCTCCAGCCAGCGTCCATGTTACTTTTGCTTTGAAAATCTTATCATTACTACTCCTTAACTCTACTTACTATAACACTGCTAGCTGAACAAGCTAGTAATTTTACTATTAGCAGTAATCAGTGCTCATATTCTCCTAATGGAAATAGCCCGTTTTTCAGAAGGCTATCTCGGTTGCCGTACAATAGCAATGATTACTGGTAGAGTCCTAACCAATAAATAAAGTCGTAACGATGGGGTCGACTCCGCTGACCTCACTGAAAGCCGAACACTTCGATTTGGGGGATCGACAAGACTAGGTAAATGTATGCTGTATTTTACAAGGACTAGCATTTACAACAAACAACTCTACAGATTACAAGCAGCGGGTCTTTGATGTGGAAGAGACGGGCAATAGACTGAGATAATACGGGGACGTGGGGAGGGACGGGGTTGTGTTCAGGTAATAAATATTCCACTACCTGGTTATTAGGGGAGACTCAACCGGAGCAAAGTGACAAGGGAAAGAGAAGGTAATTTACCTGTAATCAGCCTGTCAGGTGTGCTGCCGTATAACGCTAACAAGTTACCTGAAATAGGTTACAGGTAATCTGCAGAGCGATGATCGGGTTCAAATATGTGTGAAATAATATGTTTTAATAGCAGTGTGTTAGCGTGAGCGAATAATCATGTGGACATTTAACAAGGTGGTATTTCTGGTGATGCAGCAAAATGTTGCTTTATATTAACCACCAGGAACAGTTACTATTCCTGTGATTAGTATAGGGGAGTAGTATCTTGTATTGAGGGGGTCAGTTTCGCTTTATTTACAAGGGAAGTAGAACGCAGTACGCGTCGTACACATAACACATAATTGCGCCAGAACACCCACAAGGCGTAACTGCGTCACTAAATAGCTACGCTACTACCATCATTACTCGCATCTACGCCAGTTTTCCTTGCATGCATATACGCCAGTACACCCTATACATAAACACGCCAGTACGCGTCCTACACCCATATACGCAATCATGTCCTATTTCCATCATCAGTATGTGCTACTCTTAACTACGCAAGTATGCCCTACTCTTATCTACGCAAGTATGCCCTACTCTTATCTACGCAAGTATGCCCTACTCTTATCTACGCAAGTATGTGCTACTCCTATCTATGCTAGTACACCCTACACATATTTACTGTGTCCAACTCCTGTCTACGCAAGTATATCTGACTCCTGTCTACGCAAATATGTCCGACTCCTATCTACGCCAGTGCGCGTCCTGCTCATACCTACACTAGCATTCTCTGCACATGGCCACGCCAGTTCGTGTCGTACGATACCTACGCCAAAACGCCCTACGTCATTGTTTATCTGACGTAATGATATTCTTTAAAAGATGTGTGGATCAGTCATAACTTATATGCATAAGTTCTTTGGTTCTACGGTATATCAAGAGCATCTAAGAACATGTTTCATGTCAACTGCGCTAAAACCTCTATTCGTCATACGTTTTATGACAGCGTAATATATTCCATATCTGCAGGTTGTCAGATCATTGTATTGAGAAACACTTCGTCATGGGACTAGACCGTTACAGTTGGTAAATCCTTCAGTCAATATTCACCACAACATGTCTTGAGGAAAAACCTGGCACAACATTCACCTGACAGGTAAAAATGTGAGAACAGAGTCACCACTCAATATCTAAGCTGACAACACCATATCTTTTGCGGTTTATAATCTCTCAACACAACACTTCGGCTTATACCTGCTTGCCTACTGTATCAGGTGTTACACAGTTGTATTGTTGCTGTTAGCGTTCTGCCATTACTCGAACAACGCCAAACTTAAAACACACACAAGACATTAAAAACTGTAAACAGGTTTTGGCATTACGAAGTAATTATAACAAATCCTCCTTGCAACATTTTCCAAATCAAAAGTAATGGAGCACAAATTGTTAATGGCCTATTTTGATTATATATGAAAATTCTAAAGATTAAAAAATATTATGTGGAATACCTGTGCGTGAGATCAAAGGTGTACGCCGTACTGGTGTTAATTACAGGTATATTCAACAGCGTTTAAGTCAATACATGTTTCATTACCAGATTAATTATATATTTATTCAGGTTATGTTTACGTATCAGAAGCCGAGTTGTAACAACAGGAAGGTTAAATCTATCTATCTTGTCTTTCTACTGGGTAAGTGACAGGCTACCCTGTGGGTTTGTTCAATAAAACTCTACATGAAAACATCTCCGCTATGCTGAAGTAACTAGCTCCACGGTCACGGATGCCCCTCCCAGGGGGACAGAAAGAAGGGGATGGTGTGAAGGGACAGAGACGCAGAAGGGGGTAAAGTGGGGAGGGAGGACAGGTATGGTACAGGTAAAACACAGGTGTAACATTACCTGGCTACACCTGCGTCACACCTGTGCCGAGACGTGTTTGTAGGTGACAGTTTAGAGTTAGAGGTCTTACTCTGTATAGTAGGCTATTGGATATAGTCTGTACCTCAGCGGAAAATGCTAAGGAATGCCTTGGTTGGGGGATGCTAAACAAAGGGCGGGGGTGTAAGTGGGTTGATGGGGAGGGGAGGAGAAGGACTGGGGTACTCAGTATCTGTATGATTGACAGCTGAGTTTTCATGTGAAAGCAAACATGAGAAATCGTCGCTGATACTCAGACCGAGTTAAAAACATATCGTATAAGCGACTACTGAGTACAAACGAAGTGTCAACAGACTGATATTCCTCTGATCCACACATTAATGTTCTGAAATCCAAAAATGTACACTTACACGTTAGTTTTAATACCCTTTAATCATGTTTAAAACAATCTAAATCAGTGGACAGATAGGTTATGTTCAGTTTTCGCGATAAAGGCGTAGATTGTGTTTCAATGATATGACAGAGCACCATTAAAACCTTAATCATATGCACTATAAAGTTGCATCATAGACGCCGTTTTCCCCCAAACATCGGGTTTTAAAGCTATATTGACCAGTTGAATCCAACAGGGAATCAGTTGGTCACAATGGCGACTGCATGTTATTTTTTTTAATGGTTTTAAGACGCCGAATTTTCTTCCAACAGTCCAGTCCCGTTTCACAAAGCTCTCGTAAGCCAAAGGTCTCGTGACCTTTCTCGTAGCAATTGTACCTCTAGACTAACAGCTAGTCTCTGAAATGAACATATTTTACTGAAAAAACGTTCATACTGAAAACAAATAACATAATGAAATGGAGCCCTGAGACTCTCTTCATTTCAGGAAATCTAGACTTGCAGCATTTTCCAGACTTGCGTGGGCTTTCTTGGATATTTATACTTCAGGGTCTGTACGACAGACTATTGTACCTCCTACGCATAGACTTACGACAGTCGTAGCGATGCGGTAGCTTTGTCGTAAGTATAGGACCTACGATTGCTACGAGAAACGTTACGAGATCTCAAGTTTGAGAGAGCTTTGTGAAACGGGGTCCCAGTTACCTGACAGATTATTGTGACATTAACACTTATTCCGGCGTGCAAAACTTTCACTTACTCATTTCACGTTCTTTAAGAGCATTCACAAAGTGACACACCCAGGTTACCATGACAGCGGCCTGCCTGGGGTCGATTTCGGCCAGATACACGTCTCATGCCGTTGTGTTTCTTAGTTTATTTTGTACATGTGTATAGAGAGTAAATTTAGTTTTCAAGGAGCTAGTTGGTTGCCAGGACATGTGCTGCTTGTAAAGGTGGCAGTTACCTCCCTTGTTGCAGCGTTGCGGGCAGGTGCGAGTGGCCATTTATCTTCTACAATGACCACGCCCAACTTTGTTAAACACGGGCACCGCACACGTTTTAATTACGATCAAATTAGGGGTTCAATAAACTGCTCAATTTGTCCTCCATATTACGTCTTGTGAACAGACGCCTTTTAAAATAAATGACGACTTTGAAAAACGAGCTCACGTACCGTGGGCATATTTGAAAACATAGAGCCTAAACAAAGCTTGGAACAAAAGCACGTACCTACCCAACTGGGAGTTCTAACGTGGTGATATATTTATCAAGTGTAATTACGTGAAATTAAAGCACAATGCACGCAAATTATAGTTCAGGCGTTCTCACGGCGCATGGTCGTTTTAAATTTGAAATTGAGATGCGATGGTTTGGTAGCGGGAGATCCTGAACTGGTGCTGTCACCTTGCGGCGACAGGACGGAAGCCGTAATTCTTCATTTCTAAATAGTATTTATCACCAATTTAATTGACGTTGGGTGTTTTCCGCTGGATCCCAGAATCCTCGATAATTTGATCAGCTTAAGTTTGTGTCATTTTTTCTCTAATGGCTGTAGGAGAGAACTGATTACATCCTCAATGGTGAACTGTAATTGTTGCTACTATACCTCCCATCACGGATTTGGCGAGAAATAGACGCAGTATTTCCCCCGAACTCCAGTCTTCGGGCACCGTAGCAGATTGACGCGCAACGTACGTGTCTCTGTAGACTGCGGGTTGGTCTGGACTGACAGTGGAATGCTGTGATTAACGAGAGACAATTTCCACATCACCATTTGTGCCTTGCTTCTGAGTTGGGACGGAGGACTAGGGAGGCAATCATACGAATTCGAGATCTTGGCCAATTCTTGTGAATAGGCATTAAATGGCCCTATCAATGCAAACCTCTTCAATCAACGTCTTAAAGAGAGCTTGTACGCTTTTACCGATAATTTCAAGGATTAAATTTGACTTTCCGTGTTATTTTGCCGTTTAATGTCATTCTCCAAACTATCTGTTTAATGAATCAATTGACAAATTGGCGGCGCTTAATGTCGCTACTGTGTATCGGCTTGTGAGAAATAATTTGGTAGGGGAACCTGAATTGATGCTATAAGATATTCACGACAGGAGCTGTAATTACATGATATCACTTCTAGTGGAGGGTATAGTTACATGATATCATCACAGGTGACACTAACAAGTGATATCATATATCATTCAGCAACTTTGTAAGTCCCTCCTCGTGTGTATCCCAGGATGTTTTTTTTCTACAACAATATATATTTCCTGAACCACTTAATCTTCATCAAACATACCGTAAATCTATTTACCAAATTCATCGCCTACTTCATTATGGTCGGTAGGCATTGCGGTGAACATTCTTTCCTGAACAAAAGAAAATCAATAGAAGTTACTCCGGAAAAAAGTCAAAGTCCACTCGCGGTACATACGTGTATGATGAAAAGGACAATATTTCTTCCTTATATACTTGTCCAATAAACTTCTTTGGTCGTCACACAGCTGAGAGTAGCGGTTATATATATTCTCACAACACATACTTAATACATTCATTGGAGGATTAATGTTTTTGGATTTTATGATTTCTTTGATTTAGACAAGTTTTGCCATATTTGATTAGTTTAACCATCTACACACTTATATAATTAATATATATAATAATTAAAATATCTTCATATGATTATTATTTCAATAGCACGCATGAACGCACTGATTACCCAGAATGCGTCACAGTCCAGAAACATATGATATGATAACGTGTTGGAGTTTTTAAAAAATAAATTCGCATTACAGACAGCACAGTCTTGAACCTTATACCGGCAGTGCGTTGATGTTTGCCGTGATTTCCATGGAGAACATGTTCATTGCACATGTAAACCTATAGCGCATCTGCATTTCTGCAGTGAGTGCGTCCATACAGACATGATACCTAGAACGACGTTTAAATAACTTGAATCTTTTTTTTGAAACAACATATGTTAAAAAACCTTGAGAAGCATATTAAAACTATCGAATATCCCTTTCTATGTGCAGGTTTGGGATAAGGCATTCAGGCAACTGACGCATTCCCGTGAGCACTGTTGGTCTCCTCACTGATCTGTTTCTTTAAGCCTAGGGATCGTAATTTCTGCCTGGTTTGGTAAAGTGAAAAAATGTATATCTAGCCAATAAGTCAACTTTAAGATTCGTGTATATATAATATCGTTCAATAATGCTCCCTACTCGTCCACCGATTTTCTCATCTGTGCTCGAAATTAGAGTGACTGCTTCATCTGATATTTATGTATAAGCGAAATGATTAAGATTTGTAAGGAAACTGAGTTGTCCCAAAAATGTGTATGACATTGCATGTATGACCATTAAGATGCTTGTATAGATGGTTTCCTGTAAGTTTCACAACTGTAGGCATTCTCATCATTTGGCGTACTATCAAATACGTGTACCTAGGCCGTGGATAGATAGGCGTGAAAAACCGATGCCTCTCTACTTCTACAATATCTGTACTCATCTAATAGCACTAACAATGAACAGATCGTAGGTCGCTGTTTACATGTTTATACTCACTGTATAATAACGCTTATGAACGACTGTTTTGCAAATTGTTTAACAAATCCCCACTGCAGTGTTATGTCTACAAATCTCAGTTTAACCAAACCTCTGGCACAATATTCCAGTGTCCTTTCTTCATCATAAATCCATCAAATGAAACTCGCTATAACATCTACTTGAAACTGTTAAACGTTATCGAGCAAATGAACTTTGTGGACATAAAACTCTCTTGAAAACCCCAGTTTTGTGAATTATGAATTATGACTTGCAACACCTTGTCCGTAAGTCTTTGGCCGCTATCCATTAGCTTAATAGCACCAACAAATGACGCTGATAATATGTCATAAATTTTACAGACGTGAAAAATAAAACAATTTACGCAACATTTGTATCTCGAAATGATGTTAAAAACCTTCAAAATTAAATTTTCTGCAGTCAAGCTGGCAACACAATAGGTAGGTCACATGTCTGTACTTTTTTTTGAATTTAAAATTCATTAACTGTATGGTTCTCGCAGATATGGTACTCAAATCTGTTGCCTCATACGATATTGTTTTCACCCTGTGTAAACGTGGTGTGTTACGCTGTTCAATGCAAATAACGCAGGTTGAACAAGATATTGATGAATAATTCTAGGTACCTGTTGTACGCCATGTCAATGCAAGCTGTTCCCGGCGTAACAATACACAATCAAATAGTTTGAATTCATAAACAGAGATTTTACATTTATTGTGCTTCGCTTGCTCACTGGCTGTCAATAGCGCCTTGCAAAAGTGCTGCCACCTAGCGGGCGTCAACTTAGATCAATCGACCAATCAGCGTGTGGCATTCTTCAGATTCCGCCCACCAGGCCAGTAATTGACGTGTAATTGGTCGCAGTGGATAGGGGCGTGCGGCTGCCTTTTCAGAGGCCACGGCGGAGGCAGATAATGAAAGCGATCGTGGTCCTGTGGATTTATTCTCCGAGTAATTGAGAGCCTAGAAGGACAAGACATTGAGACCGGGACGTAGCCTAGTGTATCACCATCCTGCGTCGTTTTGCACACACACCACCACCATCCCACCTCGGCTACTACAGCTCTCGAACGGAACGCAACGTTTTACCTGGAAGCTAACTGCAAACGCAGTGACGATGACAGCCACAGCGTTGGAGACGCCACTACCTACGAGGAAAAGTCATGGGTTTTCTATAGAATCTCTGATAGGACGGAGAGATGACGACAAATCGGTCAGTAGCCCCCCAAGCCCGGGGGTGCGTCGGTCTGTGAGCCCGGGGGTGCGTCGATCGCTCAGCCCCAGGGGTAGAAGTCCTGTTAGTCCCACGGAAAGGACTGAAAAAATGACAGTATCCCCTGAGATGGAAAACAGATGTTCATCTTGGTCGGGATCGGACTTAAAACACTTGTTTAATAGTTTCACTAATCACTCAGATAGTAGTGTGTTTCAACCATTGAGGGTGTGTAATAGAATTCTCCCCAACCTCACATCCCCACCTTTCGCGCCGCATCAGCTCACCACACTCCCCTTCAACCCCCTTTTGTACGGGGTAAACAGAGACATTTCGCCAGCGCATCACCCATGGATAAACCGCTACTCTGGATTTGTGCACCCCCGATACCCAGGTAAGTCGCCATGTCTTCTCCCATGTTAAACTGGAGAGTACTTTTATGTAATACTGTATATACATCATTGCGACCATGTATCCACTTTTCGTTCATTTAATCTACAGCTGTTATAATATCTAAGGGAATTAAATGACATTTTAAATATGACTTTACCTTTTATAAGTGTTGCTTGATTGCAGGTTTTACATACGATTCGTATCAATGAAGACGTTTTTAAAAATATATATCTGTATCTATTTTGTTGTGAAAATTCAGTCACGTTAATAATCGAATAACTCCTTGCTTCCCAATCAAAGAATTCAATATGAATTATTTTTCAGTTTAGACATTCAAACTGATACGATGATTATTTTTGCGACTTAAATTAATTCCCAAACTAAATACTGCTGTATGAGTTTACTATTTTTAGCATTTGAGCTTGGAATGCAACATATTTGTACAATGATTTTCCAACATCGATGACACATTATATTACTTATATCAGTTGATGGCTCTTAAGCTTTCTTCAAACTGCCAACACAATGTTCAATCAACTTATACTGGGCGCTTTCAAGTCAGCTTCTTTATAACACTATGTTGAATTCACAAGAGCACACGAAGGCCAGCACAGAATAGTATTGACACACTGCCACGCAAGTAAAACACACACTGCAAATTCTAATAAAATGTAAATGTGTTAATAACACCAAATTAAAACACATTTTCAACCGGTTATGTTTACCTACTGGTGTCAGTGACAGTGTTTGTAGTAGAAACGAAACCGATTCTATGAGGTAGTCGACATTTTCTATGTAAGGTTTGATTGTTCGAACCGCCCCTGTTCTACAAGACACTATCCAGAATCCAGAGGAATCGATCGCCCATTATGAAAATTCCATGGACCATTGTAATATTGCATAAAATTGTCATTTGCAATATTAATTTCAAGACATAATTATACTTCCACGCATTGTCTCCACGTCTCGCTTCCACTAAATCAAACAATTAGTAATACAAGCCCAATGCGATGGGTTAGAAATCAGACAATCGCATAACAAATATTTCTCGCTCAGTCTAGTAGCGTTTCGATCGATGCCGCTTTGTTGAGTACTTGTGGTTGAGGGATGCTTTTATAGGGAATTAATAACCTCTCAATCCTCTCCGTGTTGCCGAGGCAAAGCCCTGCTTTCTTTACCGCTGGATTGTGTAAACATTTTCGCTCAACTGCCCTCATATATTCCCTGTGTCCCCAGATGCTGTCACAAACTGCCGTATGTCTGTCAGCATCCGTTCAGCTACGCGACCCTGTGACGGCTTGTCGTAACTCTGTCAAGCTTATCTTAAAATCCTCGAAGACGGGGAAATTTGTACTTATCGGGAAAAAATCCTCAAATATTTATATTCTTTTGAAAAGCTTGAAAATCGGATTTCGTAAAACACGCTAGTTTGTATTCGTTTTATTTACGACAAAGCAACGCGTGTTTATCAAAGGAACGGCGACACATTTAAACAACAAATAAAGTTATAAATCATATTATTTCCCTGACCTGTCAATGTTGTATTACCTGTAACACATAGGAGAAGCTCTTCAAAATGTGTCACACGAATGATAACGAGTTGAATATGTTGACAATAAACAAAGACAAATAAATGATATACCCATATTTTTGCGACTTTTGTATGTTATTAGTTTACAATAGCGAACGACAATGGTAAATACTTTAGCTTTTTTATATAAATCGCCCTGGACGTTGATTATTCTAAAACGTGTACCAACATTCATTCATGCGTACAGGTATACATATCATATATGTGAAAATCAGTAAAGAAATATCATATATGTGAAAATCAGTAAAGAAATATCATATATGTGAAAATAAGTAAAGAAATATCATATATGTGAAAATCATTAATGGAATAACTTTCGATATAATTGTAGATGGAAGTAGACCCTTACATACATATGTCTATTTTTCAAAGTAACCTTAGAGTACTCTTCTATTAGTAACTTTCATTTCACTTCTATTTCATTTTCGTAATAAAATTATTGATGTATTCATAAAATACATTTTCTCCCACCTTGCACTGTACACGTAAATAACACTATCGTTTAGAAGATAAATATCATATTATACCGACATTGTCCGTTTCTAAAAATAAAATAAAGATTTGAAGGACGTATATGAATACTGGAGATCTTGGCGTACAATGGATAATCGACTATTTGAGTGATTGAAATGGGAAGCACACTGTACGGAACATGCTCAGTGTTTGTACGCTGCACGGAGACAGAGCAACTAAAGTTTACTTTCACGCCATGGCGTATTACTGTGTTGATTTTGAAATTCGATATCATGAATAAATAAACTCGTGAAATAATAATGTGGTCGATCCTCCGTATCATTGTTTTCCTAGTTTTTCTTCAAAACACATCCACAAAACAGCCGGCGTGAGTTAAGCCGGATTCTATTTTATTAAACATCGTAGATAAACTTTGGATCGCTGTGTGCTGTTTGAAAAATGAGTAGTGTAATAGACTTCCAGTAAGGTATTAAACCTTTGAAATGGCTTTTTAAATCAACGGTTACCGATTTTTGTCCTATGAAAATATGTTTTAGCACGAAGTATCTCATTTTACAAATATTCAGTGTCTAGTGACTACACTCTTGATGTACATGTATTACAGATGTAACGTGTAAACAAAAATGCTTATATTTTGTCAGTGTCCACAACATATGATTCTGTCAAACAATGATACCCGTTGGATTAATAAAAACAGGTTGTATCCAAATATCATGTGTACAAACGACCGCATGCATCTGTCATTATGTAATACAAGAGTGATAACATGTTTCGAAGACGTGCAAATACATACGTCGGAATTTAACGTTTTGGTGTCAGGTTTTATTTAGTCATCGGTTTTTCAAATGCTTAGAAAAATATGGATGCCTTCTTGAAGACATTACATTTGACAAATATGAAAGAAAAAATCCAAAACTTTGTATACAGGTGTCACAAGGCGGTGGTGGTGCAAACTAAATATTATTTTACAGGTAGTCAATATTAAATATGAAGTGAAGCATTTAAAAAAAATCAATGAAATGTTCAATGTGTACTAGTTCACTAGATTTCTTTTAATCGCAAATTCAATTGCCTATTGAAACTTTTCTTTTTCTTTATAAATTCGCGACTGATTATTCTGTGGCATTGATCGTCTACATGTAATACTATAACTAATGAAAAGAATTACTCGACACTGGCTATGTGGCGACAGCTTCGTGCGTGTATTCACAGGAAATAAATTTGGGGGGCAAAACACAAGCGACAGTGGTCTTTAATCCAGCAGCCTTTTCTCATACACACAATAAACACAATCAGTATCGATCGAAAAGATCGATTCCTGAGCAAATATTTACAGGCTAGAACAACCCTATATCGCTAAAGAACATTGAACTTTTTATCATCTGTTTCATTCACGAGGTGTCATAAATAAAGTTTTCAAACAAACAACAATTTATCAATTTTCCAGTTGGACCGCCACCCGGCTTGCTGTTTCACCCCTACAGGAAGCCCAAGAGAAACCGAACAGCATTCTCCCCCAACCAGCTTTTGCAGTTAGAACAGGCGTTCGAGAAGAACCATTATGTTGTGGGACAGGAACGAAAACAGCTAGCTGGGAAATTACAGCTCACAGAAACACAGGTACGTTTACGGGTATCTGTAGGCGTGTAGTGGAGGGCATTGCAACGACACGTGAGACTTCAACAAGGTATACGACCGACTGCATCCCGATGTACGGGTGGTGGAGGGGTGATCGTAGGCGAGACGGTGGCGTTGCTGGGTGAGTGGGGACGGGTGTCATTGTACAAAAACAAATCTGTTACCTGTCAGACGTTTGGGAGAAGGTAGTGATTGTGCTTTTTTGTATTAAATATGAAATTACACACCCGGGGGGTACACGAGGGTGACGATTTAGGGTGGGGTGACAAAGGTTAAGAGTGTTATGATCGGGGTTTAGGGGTCGAGGTGTTTATGGTTTAAGACAGGAAGGGGAAGTTAATGGTTTAGAACAGGTATTGATGGGGTGGGGTCAATCAGGGGGTAAGGTAGGGGTGGGTTGGTCCATTGAGATTGACACTGTACATAGTCTTAAGTGTTGAAGCTGGCCCTGGTAGAGTAGGGTGGGATAGATGAAGTGATATTGTGTCTTAGGGATTGGATCTTTGTCTAATGTTTCATAAGGACAAGGTATACGAAAATACAGATTGTCGAGAGCTGAAGGGTTCAGGTAGAGAAGAGACCACTCAATAAACTCAGCTCTTGCTGTGAACTTGTAAGTTTACGATTAGAAAAAGACAAATACGTTTCATTTTATATTCATGTGTACGACCTGATGCTTTATCTGTGGGCAATACGTCTTTCAGACAAATCGATGTCGTTATCTTCAATACATGCTCTGCACAGATGGATATATGAAAACATAACGTGCTTGATAAATGTAATATTCGAATCATAAATACTGTGTCTATATGTTCCAGTGTAGTAAATCGACTACCTGTATTTTATTAATCAATACATGAACTCAAATCGGACGTTTGAAAAAAATAGAAGTTTTCTATTTTCACAGAAAGATGTAGGCTGAAAGTTACCAAAGAAAGATTTTGCAAGGAATCCATCCTGTTTAATTTTGACAGTTCTTGACAAACATTACCACGCCTATGATATTCAATAAACATAAAAATACGGAACCCAGAAAAACGAAAATATGAGGCATATTTTACATTTGTAATTGGTTGACGAGTCCCACTGTATGAAAGCGGATATAATTTTCTGAAAGATAGATTATAGTGAAGTGTTTCGTCAAACACGCTATAGCTAGAAGAAAGGCGTCAATTGAATATTCGTCATAGTTTATGTATCTCATTTCCTATCCGCTAAATAAACAGAACAATGATACGGAGAGGCGTAATCTTTATAATTGCAGCAAACAAACACAAGGTTGTTTTGTATCTTCTGAAATTACACATCGAATAAAATGTACCAATAATTTCCTCACGCATCGTTTTATTTTGCTAATATCGTTGTGTAATAACACAGACAATGCTATATCATACGGACCCTTAAAGCGATGTGTTCTTCCAGTGTTGATCTTAGATTACGTGTCGGGAGTTGAAGGGAATTGATTTAGGAAACAATTATCTTATTCTGCAACAGGAAATTGGTGGTAGGAATAATAGATAGGAAATTATTATATACACAGCAATTATCTCTCGAAAGGAGGAATTTTTATGTGCGCTAAACTGTGTGGCGGTGCTGTAGGTTTTGCTGGGTAAATATGCGATACCAAAAGTCAGTGTGTGGAATCGTTTAATTTTTATGGAAAATGAACGTGTTTTGAATCTCACAAAACTAAAAACCAATGATTTTTTGAAACTCACAGAAAGGTTTAAAGTACACTCATCGTGACAGACTGTAATTACACGCAAACTCGGCACGATGTAATTACATCATGCTAATTTGTTTTGAGGTTTGGCTACCCGCAGATGGACTCGACAAATGGCTCCAAAACCACAAAGTCAAAAGAAAAATGATCAGATTTATCTCTATGAATTTGTAAACGGGTCTTTAGTAGTTGTTGCAGGGAGTAACTCGACCTTTCATGAGGAGCAAGGCGGAAAGTACCTCTCCCTAACTCCCACCCACGGGCTAAGCAGCCCCCAAGGCCCCGAGAGTCTAATGATGACGCGCTGATATCATCCCGACCCCCAGAGCCCAACACTTTGACCCCTCTCTCTTGGGTCCGGATTAACAATCTCAGGATTTTCCCGGGGGAGGGGTTTCAAGCACACTCATAATGTATTATTGCTGCAGAAGGCTTATTTGGAAACCATCGCATTAATTTGCAAGGATTAAAGAAAGTTTGTTAAATGAAGCAATTTCAGAGTGACGATGACAAGGGTGGTGTGTTATTGCTATCAGCCGAGACTCTCGGGGGTGCCGGGTTTCCCAGCCCCGGGGGTGCAGCTCGGCGTTGTAATTGAACAATTATCGCGGCCTTACGTCGCCTGCCACTACCACAACAATCATCAACAACAAATCACTGATATTGATCTAGACGGGAGATTGGGGCTAACTGGCCCCTTGTTCAAGACAGTTAAGAAACGGAGGTTATGGCTAAACAATTCATCAGATGAGGACACGATAACAGTGGATTCCCGTGTTAATGATAGTTGTAGATCGCTTTTATTCTGTCAATGGCTTAATTAGCACGCACATATTATCTGTCCTTTGCGAACGCCCACAAAGAGGATGATGTTTATTCATATAACCCTTTCCAACTTGAATTAATGTGTATTAAGTATCCGTTGAGTATGTGAAGAATAAGTGATAAAATGGTACCAGTCAAGCATCTTGTCTGACGTCCCCGACCAATTTTTGAATGGAACAGATCAGATTTCAACAAATATTATAAGATTCTCTTTTATTTAAAATAGAGTGACAAAGAAATCACGAGGCGGTGATTGAGCTGATGGTTGGATATTTGGTTATGCTGTTTACGCATCCTAAACTAGAGGGGCCGCTTCTCCAGGCAACGGCCTTTGTATTCTAAGTCTCGTGGTGTAACGTGAGAGGTGACGAGACACGATTAGCCCGTGTAGTAGTGATTGTCTTCATCACAGTTATCGTTTGCGTGGCACGTCGCTTAGCCCAGTCTAATTACAGACCCATTATCACAAACATAAACTGCCTTTGATATGCTGTGAAGGACGCAGTCCTGAGCCACTTGGAACTCCCTAGGGGGAGGGACCTGCTATATGAGAGAGGGGCGAGGAGTAGATTTATACCCAATTTATCGATAACGTCACAGAAAGGACTCTCATCTTACACCGTCACTCGACTCTTTAGCTTCAATGGTCTTTGTGATTCTTCATGTTTTCCTTTCTTTAACCCATCGAAACCAAACATCTTATTCCCGATTTTGTTTTTCAGGTTAAAGTTTGGTTCCAGAATCGAAGAACAAAACACAAAAGAATGAAGGCCGAAGAAGAAGCTGGAGTGACGTCACCAGATGGCGCTGACTGCAATGGCTGCTCACGTGACGAAGATTCGCATTTATCACGTGACAATCACGAGGACAGGAGCGAAATGTCGGACTCGGAACTTGACGATGTTGACGAGGACAACTGCTCTGAGGAGGACGAAGTGTTATCCGTTGCTGGGGATCCCTGAATTTCCATTGATACATCGTGGTATGGTTCTAACCAATCAGATCTCTTCCTTGACCTCCATGGTCATGTGACAATGCTCAAAATGCTCAGCCAGTTACATCGTCTGTGCAATCAATGTGCCGCAGATCCACACCTACTCAACATGGGAGATGATCTGTGACGTCATCGACGTCCGACGCAGTTAAGAAAGTGCTAAGGAATCCGTCCCGAATCATGTGAGAGAATGAGATGCGCAAGAACAATGCGCGCTCACATGCACGTGCAAACAGTGCTACAGACCGGCTGTCCTAAAAGCGGCGCATCGTCATAATATGAAACGCCCACAACGCATTTTTGCTATCTTTCATAATAAAGACAAGATTCTAGAGATGCTGTCATCGATTAATAAGCTTTAATATCAAATACTGTTTTACCCTAATTATTTATTTTTTTCTCTTTAGAATGTTGTATTTCTCTAACGTATTGTCAAAATAGACATTCTACAAACCAAAGACTCGGCTGAAGAGAAGGAATGTTACGGGCAGTCACGTGTTAGTGCGCGCGCACACTTACGTGTGTCACGTTACAAGTGCTGTACGATGTTGATGAAGTCGTTGTTATGTGTGGTGCAGACTATTTTACACAGAAAATATACTTTGTAAATTGTGAATAAACATGTGAGAAATATATTTTGGGATTGTTGTTTTGTACCAAATCTTTCATAGAAATATTTTGTTCAGTTTTTACACTAGCCACTGTTTGGATGCAAGTAAAGCATAGTATCTTTGGATATAGTATTGAGATATAATTAGGTATATTTTTAAGACTTTCTTTTGTTGTTGATTTGTTCATAAACCAAAGAAACGGTTAATCTAAAGGACATGGACCCTGTCTTCTTCAGGCATACATTGCTGAGAGCAGGAAATATATTTCTAATATATTTCTAATATATATTTCTAAACAAAATCTCATGATTTTGAAACAGTTTACTCACGATGATGCCTATACTGAAATATGAAAAAAATATAAAAAAAAGTCCATGTCCACAGAGGACAGAAGTCCAAAGCAAAAACGTTATAGGAATACGGACACGATTCAAGTACGGATACTATAGAACAATCCAAGTTTTGGAGTAGCTGTTTATGCACTCAAATACAAATTTTACATTAATGTTAGATAGAGATGCTTAAAAAGATTAAAAAAAAATCATTATACGAATCCAGTTTCTGTTTACTTTATTATTGATAAACGATATGATTCGAATTATTTTGTTCCCTTTGAACACGTCTGTATGTTATAGTATGATCTGTAAAAAAATCCGTATCTATGAAACATGGTCCCTTTTAAGGTCTTTTCCATGCTGGGAGATCAATACACTGGCACAGGGAAATACAATATGGCCTAATACTAACACTGTGTAACTTAACTCGTAGAATTCCATATTTAGTTAAAGGTATTACTTTTTCAGAGCTTTGTCAATAAATCACAAGAAATCATTTTAAAAAGATCAAGAACGTCGAACAACACTGAAATTTCGAGTTTACAGCTTTATAATATGGGATCTATTACTGGGATGTTTTGGTTCTTGTAGCATATTTTGAGCGGACAGAACGGCATTGAGTGATTAAGTGAATCTGACATCATGGTGTCAATGTATTACATCGTTATGATTACTGTCACACAGTATTTTGTAATTATTCATTATGACAATCTATAGGCTTTAACACATGCACCCAAATAAACAGCATATATAAATTCGTTTTTTGTTCAATGTACGAGTACATACATGGAAATTAAAGGCCATTTGACCAAAACATTGAAGATCTGTCTGATATACACTTCGTACAGTTCACTTTGGCTGTTTCCTCACACGTTGCATGCTAATTTATCGAACGGTCTTTTGAACCAAGTAACGTGAGTTACCATTCCGGAATATTTGTCTTGTGCATTAGACAGACTCTGATAATAACTGTAGTAAATAATACAAGTTGAATAATATTAGACTACAGCACAAAAGAATACATACTGTCACGTTTCGAAGTAGCTACAGTGGAACAAATAAGATCAGGTTAATCGACGTAGACATGTTTAATATTTCATACAAGCTTCTTATGCTTTTTCACACTTAGTTTGCAGTGTTTGGACAACTGTTTTTATATGAGTAACGTTTTAATAGGTTGTACTTTTTGTCATATTTAATTTTAAATGTACTTTCTCTCGTTCGGCTGTTTATTAACCCTGCACGACATCCATGTAGCAACATACGAGTTAATCTTTTGCAATCCGACAGATGAAATATGTTGCCAGTTTACAAGAAATCCATCTGCATGATGAACGGTCAAAAGGATTCAACGTAGCATAGAATTAGAAGAGCGTTAAAAAGATTCGTTGTATGTGCTTCATGAAACTTCAAAACACCAGTTCTTTAAACAACAAACACAATGTAAATCATTCATGATCATATTCAGGGTCACGAAATAAAGACACGTATCCTTCATAACTTAGGTACATGCGTCGTTTCATTAATTTTATCTTTTAAAAATGCGTTTACCAATGATAAACAGTGTACATTTATATATAATTCTTAAACTACTCCTGGCGCCCCGATCATTCGAGTTAAACAAGACACGCCGTATTCATTTTCGTCAAATAATAAATAATTTCGGGGCATTGTAGATCTACTGCAACCGAATGTATAACAGTATTAAATATTGTGACATATATCAAGGACGAGAGTTCTGTGGATATACAGCTTATATATTCCAACTTTAGCAGCGTTTGGTTACTTCAGACATTTTTACATCGTATGTTTCGCTTTCTCACACATGCAATACTGTGTGTACGTTTATGGGTTGTGCAGACCATAGGGACCATTAGGAACGACTTGACATTAAACAAAACTTGTAGCATTGCTGTAAATGATGTGTGTGATTTTGCATCACAATTGTTCGATTTTGTACTCGGTCACTTATACCATACGCTTTATTTATTTTGGAATGTAAATAAACAAATAAATAAATAAATAAATAAATAAATAAATAAATAAATAAATAAATAAATAAATAAATAAATAAATAAATAAATAAATAAATATTATGAGAATGTGATTTTTGACGCGGCTCGTTTTGACTCACAAAGCTGGGAGATGGGTATGGCATATATATGGATCAATATTGGTCATGGCTACGTAGCTTTTATTTATAAATTATTTTACAAAAGAACATGTGATGTCGACACAAAAATTTTTTGCAAGCTGTTGAATGGATACATTTTGTAAAATTAACAGAACAAAACGTTAATATTTACGAGTCTTTGCTTTGAGAGGAAAAATCTCTCTGAGGATGGAACGTAGGAGAGGTCTGACGTGTTGCCGAGAGTGAAGAAATGAACGTTGTAGCGTTGGTAGGTCGGACGCATGGGTAGGTCTAATCATAAGACGTGGGTGGGGGTGAGATGTTGATCTCCAGGGGTGGCTGTCAGCATGGACATTTACGACCTGTTCGTACAAAAACATATCTAGAAACGATTTGTCTTCGTTATATGATGACTTTCTCTCATTAAAAACCTGTCATATACGTCGCTACTGTGGTTCGTCCCACGAGTGGGCATTGATCATATATATCACAAGTGACATTGACACGGCGTCTCTTCAGGTCACGTGACCAGTGCATATGTCTGTAGCAGAACAGAACACCAGCCAGTCAGAGCTGAGATTGTGAGTGCCTTCGTGGAAGCTGCATGGTTAGTTCCGAGAGACCGCAAAGCATGAAGAAGGTAGGGCTCGTTTACGGAAACTCATCAACGACGACAAAAATCACACATTAATCATAATCTCTTTGCACCGAGAACGAAATAATATCCAAGATTAATCAGAAAGATTGATAGATTTCTGAACTAATGTTCACAGTTTAAATAGTAAACTGCACACACCCCACCCATCCCCCACCCCACCCCCAGCCCCCTTCATGTGCACACGTGTGGTAAGGCAACCATATTAAGACATCACTGTGTTTCATCTGTCGCTCTGCTCTAAGGTGTAGCCTAGTGGTTAAAGTGTTTGATCATCACGCCGAAGCCTCGGGTTCGAATCACCACACGGGTACAACGTGAGAAGGCCATTTCTGGTGTTCCCCGCCTTAATATTACTGGAATATTGCTAATAGCGGCGTAAAACTAAACTTGCGAGTCTACTTAAAGAGTCTGCAAAATACATGACTATACGATAAATATTTAAAAAAAAATACATTCTAAATTTGGTTAGTTTTTGCGAAGCTATCTTTAACGATCGCAGTTTTCAAGATTTCAGGGGTACTTTAAAGCTATCTCTTGATGCACTGCAAAGAATGATCTTCCTGTAAATAACAAGGAAATGATGGCTTTAAAACTGTGTTATTTGAATAATCGACGCTGTTCCGTCCTCCGTGTTACCACTAAAGCAATCATTGAGCAATCATCTGAACTGGTCTTTTCACAATTACACGCTGCGACAACAAAACGATTCAACAAACATGGATACACGGCCATTAAAAGACCTGCAAAAGACATTACAGATTTTGTTACAGGTGAATGGACAAGTAGTGTTTACTTGTTAAAAACTCTAATATCGTAGAATTTAATCGTGATCTCAGAGACCAATTAACAGTAAACTGATAAAGAGAGTTTTAAGTTCAATTGCATCATTGCTCGACATCTCAATATTGATACGCACAAAAACTGTCATTTCAGAGCGAAACAAAGCAGCTGCGGTGTGATGAAGTGCAGAATTATTGTAAATCTTTTACAAACAACGGATTTGTTGTAAATCTCACTTCTATAGTGTAAGGCGAGCAAGGAGAGACAAGGTATGTAATGATATCTATACCACAACGTGGTTAGTGTAACTGGGAATATATTCATGCGGCCTTTCCGAAATTCTGGTATATATCTGGAAAGCTAAGTATTACTTCGTGTACAAATTATTAGCTTAACTATTCCTATTTTTGCAGTATTAATGTTATATTATCGTTTTGACGCAAGTAATGTTCAAATACCTTTTCTGGGTTCATCGTAGATATGCTACGTCTTTTGCACTGCAGTCATAATTCTTTTGTGTATATTCTTATAAGTATATGTTACTATTTTATCAATTTCCTTTTGAGAACGCATTTACTAATGTCCATCCACTTGTTCACGTTACTGAGTAAAAGGTTTGCTTGAAGTTGACAACATTATTTTTCTACACATTTAAACCGTCGTTGTCTACAACCCGCCGCCATTACTATTTGAATGGGCGGAATCACAAACGTGAACATGAATCTAAAGGTTTTGGAAATGTTCCTGCTTCTTGGACATTTCTTTGACAAATGAAGTGGTCTGTCCTTCCCCGACACCCGCTGAGAATCTGTTACAATGTTCAAAAGGTCGTCATATTTTATTTTATGGTTCCAGTCGCCGTAGGCTCGCACGGAGGCGTCGGGCTGTGTGTCATGATAAAGAGGGCCATTAGGACAACGCTACTTTACAAGCGTTCATACTTTCATCTGAAGTTACAAAACAAACTGCCCCTAGCGAACAAAATACAATTATGAGGCTGAAAGAAAAATTAGTTCGTCCATTTTTATATTGAACAAGTTAGATCGCGTCCATCAACAACACCCAACAAAGATGAATTATATTTATGATTAAGGTCAAGAGTAAGGTCGATGGGAGATGCCAAAACACGAAAATGAAAATGACTCTCTAATGTACAATGCAGCTTGATGTATGTATAGAAGCACAACGGGTATCAACCACATGTACGTTAACAATAGACGTTATCAGGAATCGATGCAGTGATCAGGCAGGGACATGCATCAACGGCTTCCCTCTCCATGGATGAATCCGGGCAGGTTTATTCCTTGTCCAAACAACTTATCTACTTTCCATGGTCAATTCAGTGACCTCCGTGATAGAAAATTAGTGGCCGGAACAGTATCATATTACAGGTAACATGTCTGGTCAATGTATGGAAGCCCGATCACGCAATGTGCCACCAACATGCGAGGGAAGGACGTGAAGCACAACGGAGAGATGGTATCGCAGTTGATGAAAGCCAGGCGGGGAAATAATGTACGTTGCTTTTATACTTAAATCTGCGTTTTGATGGCTATGATGTTCATTGTGATATCAATATCAATAATATACAAAGAACTAAACAATAGGTTGTATCGATGAAAACCGATTTAATGACATAATTATGTAGGTCAGGCGTTGAGACGTCTTTGATTGCGTGTCGTTTTCTCCCGATGGCGTTTCAATTTGCCCATATTGTAAGTCCTGTTTGGGTTATTTTTGATCGCATTTATAACATTATAGTGTGACATCGATGGAGCAATCCTGATTACGGCGTGAACTATTCAGTCAATCAGTGAGTCAAGGAAATGACGGACGACTGACTGCTCACAGCTGAACATATACAGTCTGGTTCATAATTATTGAGAATTTTTCTTCTTACTTTGAGCTATCCTAACACCTCAACTGATTCACTGATACTTAAAACTAAGTAATGGTATAAGGGAGGTAACTCATCTTGGCCTACTGAGTATAGTACAATTAGAGTTACCTCCCCTGAATTTGTAGCAGACGTCATTTTCCTCAGCACTGTCAACAATGTCTGCTGAAGATAAAAGAAGGTTGATTTTTGAGTTGTGTAATCAAGGAATTGATGATGTAAATACATTGGCAGAGAGAACAGGAACCCCTCTTTCTACTGTGTATAGGATTAGGAAGAATTTTAAAGAGGGAAAGGATTTTGGGCACCAGAAAGGAGCAGGGAGACCCAGAAAATTGGACTTCTCAGATCGCGTCCGGCTGGGAATTGTAGCGTCTAAAAAGCAAAGGGCAAGCATCTCCAACATCAGGTATGAAATGATAGAAAGGGGATCAACAGTTGTATCAAAATCTACAGTTAGAAGAAATTTGATTGATCTTGGATGGGAGAAAAAGGGTGGAATTCCTTCTCCTCTCATGAAACAAGAACATAAAGACAGGCGTGTTGAGTGGTGTTTGGCACATGAAAACTTTGACTGGGAAAATGTGATTTTTACTGATGAAAGCTCAATATGGGTATATCCCAATAATGTGAAAATATGGACAAAGTCTGCGTCAGCACCGTTGTATCGACGACCTAAATACAGCCCAAAGTTTCATGTATGGGGAGGGATATCCTTATTAGGAACGACCCCGCTGTGTGTGTTTGAGGGAAATCTGACAAGTCAACGCTACACTAACATATTACATTATTTTCTCCTTCCAAGTGCACATGTGTTTTATGGAAATGACTGGATTTTGCAGCAAGATAATGATCCTAAACACACCGCAAAACATGCCAAGCAGTGGTTTCAGGAGAAAAATGTGACTGCATTACCATTTCCTGCATATAGTCCTGACTTAAATCCCATTGAGAACATTTGGGGGATGATGAAGGAATGTGTGAATCAAAAGGGGTTGACAAAAATTGAAGACATGAATAGAGAAGTGGTCCGATAGTGGGACAGCATAACTCACGAGACACTAACCTCTCTGATAGGAAGTATGCCTACCCGTCTTAGACTGTGCCGTGAAGCTCAAGGAGACTTGATAAAATATTAAATTGTTACCTACACAAGATGAAAAGGTCAGTTCACTTTCACAAAACATTCAGTTTCATCTGATTTGTTCTCGTTTAATAATATGAAATGCTTTAGCTATTCTCAATAATTTTGAACCATACTGTATATTGTAGGCGGTATTTCACTAAGTGTTTGATTGGCGATCCATACATTAAGCTTTACGAGTAAAGTGATTATCTCTTTAAAATATACTGAAAAGCAAAAGAAACGCAATTTTCGAAAAGATGTCATGGAGAAAAATGTTATTGTTTATGTCTTCTATTTTGAAAATGTGAAAACCCCCCAGTTGCGTTTCTTGTGCTGTTCAGTATAATATATTTCAGTGTTGTGTTCGTGAATATTTTTCTACTTTTTCCTGTTATAAACAACAACGCCGTCAGTGACTTCACTAACAACCACATCAATGCACCGTGTAGCTACAGGTAATGCCCGTGATAAGTACACGCTTGGCGGATATATTTTCCAGTTGAGAGCACGGTGGTCGGGTAGACGAGATGACTCAATTGTGGACGATTACTTCCCCGATCGTGTCACCATTCGCCACCAACTCTGACAGCTCTACCGCGGGATCTATTACGCTAAATCTCGCCCTTCTTGTAGCTTTTCAGGAAATATCGCGAGAATATGCTATCCACGACAAATCTTGGTCATGCGATATCCAAATCAGGACACATCTCTCAATCTCCTGGATTTGCTTACCCGCGGGGCAGTTTCCCATGTGTTGGAGGCCGGGTAGATTCAGCGCCATTGTCACCACTAGCTTTGTGGAGATTGTTTCCTCTGAGGATCATTCAATTTGTGGTCATTTTGGCTCGATCATGAATTTGTGTTATTTCCCGAAAGAAAACTATTAGTGTACAAATACATTAATTTTTCGAATTGAAAAATAATATACCGATGACAATGCAGTAACTGAATTGATTTACCCATGTTCATTTATGCACATGTAGTCACCCGTAGACATATGCGTCCTTACGATTAGTGAGTGGGTATGTGTTTACACCGCTATTAGCACTCTATTCCAGCAATATCATGGCGGGGGGACACTAGAAATGGGCTTTACACATTATACCCATGTGGGGAATCGAACCGGGATCGTCACCGTGACGATCAAACGCTCTAATTACTAGACTACCAACCTGCCAGTTGGTAGTAAAATAGGGGGAACCATAATCATTAGTCTTGGTATAACATTCATGAAAACGATGCGCAATTTCTCCATCCCAAGTGCACTCTCCAAAAGGTTTTTCCTTATATGGGCTTTACCTTATTTCATAAAATGAACTGGATTTTTTATTTCCACTTTTCAAACGGAGCAGCAATAACCCAAAATGGAAAAAAACCACTCCAAACCAAACCAAAGCAATCCCCCCCCCACCCCCCAAACCGCCCCCAGAACAAAAAAACAAAACAAAACAAAAAAACCCTCCAAAACACCCCCAAACAAACAAGCAAACAAACAAAAACAACAAACAAACGACACCCCCACAAAAAGCCCTAAACAAAACAAAACACAAACAAAGAAAACAAAACAAAGGGAAACACACAAAACAATACCAAAAAAAAAAAGAAAAAAAACCCACACAAACTCAAACACACACAACCAACCAAACAAAATCATCCCCAAGTTTGTCTCATACAAGTCACTTCATTCTTTATAAGAATGGCATCAATATTATAAAGAAAGTTTATTACGTCTTACGGTACATTACACCGATAATACGGCAAAGTCTGGTAAATTATTTTAACAGCAAATCTATATTAGCTGCTGTATTCAGACAAAGCATAAACACAACACCTGTTACAAGGACTGACAAGAGCGCTCGGAAGCATTTTGTCTGTTACTGTTTAGTTACAAAACACCTTCATTACTTCACATCCTCCACACAATATACCTTCGTGCTATTTAGGAACAGAAACTGTATCCTTTAACACAACTGAAAGACGGTTGTTTCTTTCAAAGAATTCGATTTGGTTTTCCGCAGCATGTGCATTTCGTTAGTCCACTGACGGGTGTGTAGTCAGAACAAAGGACTTGGCTTATTTCTGTCATTATATTATATCGCAGATATGTGCTCATGATGTCAGTCACCGGAATTACACCCATCGTTGTTTAAATATAGCTAGACTATTAATGTCATGTGCGGAGTTACACAAAATACCGTTTTTCTCGAGCATTCTAAAGTATTGCAGCACGTTATATCTTGACCACGTGTACAATAATACATAATGCCGGTGACAAGCAAGCACATGACAATGGTGTTTCTTAACCTGTGACTCATTTCTCTCTTACACAATATGTTACAATGTATTGCGGTGAATAAATAATATGAAATAAAACTCCTCCAGTTATTTGACATCTCTATATAAAACATGTACTGACGTAAAAAAGTGACATAAAATAAAACTCTTTCAGTAATGAGTCATCTCTGTTTAAAACAAAGTATCGAGGTGAATAAATTTGAAATAAAACTCTTTCAATTATAAAACATTTCTGTATGAAATATTGGGATGAGTAAATAATCTACGTTTAAAGCAGTGTCTGCTGAACAATTAGGACTGCATCATGAGAATGGGTTATAAGTCACAGCTTGTATGATGCTTTGTGTGTTATTCAGGATGCAGTGTATTTATTAGTGATGCAGTCAAGATCCAACATGAAAAAGGACATTTTCGTTTCACGAATGACTACGGGTACCAATGTAGTCGATGAAAATATGAACATAAAAATCATAGATTGATATAGTTTTAGCGAAAAATAGAAAGCATATAATCGCCTCAAGGGAACTGACACTTAATAGAGTTCTTGCGATGCGTTTTGTTTTCAAATTCAGTTGTTATAGACCGCTATTAATTATCATTTCTACAGAGCGTGACTAGAAGCAGGTACCACAAGCAGAGCATCAAACATTTAACCTTTTCCAACACCCGGTGTCAACCTTGGTAAACGTGATTAATCCAGGTAATTCCACTATTTAACCTTCTCAGTCTATTGAAAACGTTTTTGCTGACACTCGAGGTTGTTTAATCTTCAACGTTAACGGTATAGATCTAAATGTGAAATTTAAATCTGCGTGGAACTGGATTAAAGAAGGCAGATTTTAAAGAAGAAAATTATAAGAAAACGGAAGACGGGCAATTCAACTATTTTTCAAAAGATTCAATATAAGACTTCTAACTGTACCTAGGTTATTGTTGTTTTACTCTGTCTGTATATATTTCAAACTAAGGAAGGGAAAACAAAACAAAACAAAGATAGTGGACAGATGGGATGTCGGGGATGGTTGACTGATGTCCATCAGTGTAATTGCTTGTAACGTCAAACTGGGTTACACACGGGCAAAACAACTCACTCTCTATTATTGAGATGCAAATGCTACAATAATATGGGCCAGCTCTTATCATGCTTAATAAGGACTGAAACGTGTGACAACGCAGCCCCATTTAGGATTATAATATGTGTAATATCCCACAGGCGAGAAGCAATATCGGGGAGGGTGACATCTCATAGAACACTGTCTTGGATTAGGAAGAGGAAAGGATATTGGTCAATGAATCTAATAATCAGTTCTGGAAGATATTAACACAACTGTGTTTATGTTTAGACTTCGTTCCACCAGCATTGATATGTCCTCGGAGGTGCCATTTCTCTGGCCTGACCGCACACCCCGCATTGTGATCTTATTTTGCGATTAAGTCCATCTCATGCCAAAGGAGACATAATGAGGAGTGCGATCGAGGGTTGGCTAGGAGAATAATGCAAGCTGGTTAATCCTGTCGTTTGTGACATTGTCAAATAGAGTCAAACCTTGCCGTAATTAAAGATAAACATTAAATGAATAATGCTTCATTTGTATTGTAATGCCCTGCAAAATATTAACCAGTGGAGTTAACAATTTGAAAGAGTCGATTCCTTGAAGGATGTAAGGCTGGTTCGCGAACTAATCACTACACTTGTACCCTTTGACACCCCCATGCATGTAAAGGGAGTCGCACCCCCGGGACAATGGCGGACGTCTTGTCACGAGGGTCTGCCACTACACTGGACAGTCCCGACACAATCGGACATTGTTGGCCTTCCATAGAACAGCTTTCACACCTTGCCTTTATGGCTTGATGAGCTAATAATCTACTTCTACTGCGCATAAGTGGAGTTAGCCTTTAACAAACAAAATGTGGATTGAATTGTCAGTTCCGGATGTGACGAATCCGGGGTATGGTACTCCTCACTTGATAGTGATTATACACCCGTGCTTTACAAAGGGTAATGACGTCTATATTTGAAAGTAAACATTATGTTTTAATAAGAATGAACTTAATGTTTTATGATACCCTCAACTGTTTTATATACTCATGGAAACAAATAAGGGAACACGTGAAAGTACAAGTGTTCCTTTACTCTTTTCCAGGTTTCTTCACAAGCTCTTTATTGCACTGTGGATGAAGTTCTTGGAATAAATATAGGAACACTGATACTTTCATATGTTCCCTTATTTCTTGGCAGGAGTATAAATAGATCTACGCATAAGGATTCAGAATGACAAGAAACTCTCCTCAAGGTTGTTTGACAAAAGGGATGATTTAAATTTTTCCAGTAGTCAACTCCCATTTCATTTCGAGCACTATTATATAGGCTCTGGCCTTTGGCGTTATTGAGTATAATTGTTTCACGAAGATTTTAGACAGCATCTTACGCTTCTTGCTCAGAGGTTCGATAGCTTTTCAACATTCAAGGTTTCACGCATGCTTGTAAACGGTTTTATAGTAGACATTTGGAGGGAATTTCCAATTTAATGCGATTCCCTATACTGACTATTAATCTTATTCCTTATTTTGACTTGTATCAATATATCCCCGAATATATTATAACTGTTGATAAGCCACTGCGTCTGTTTATGACGGGTGCTACTGGTGGGTCAGGATACGTTCAGTTTTTCGCGAACACCTGGCATCATTACCATTAAATAGTGATTCAAAAACAGTCACCACATCTCATAGTGTCAATCACTGGCTTGTCTGACCCAGACTCGATTGTCTGCAGACCACGTCGCACAGCGTTAATACTTCATGGATGTGGGGCCCAACAAAACCTCCCGATTAGAGGTGTGACGATATATCGTACTATCGATAATCGTGATACTTTCTCGCACGATAAATATATCGATATTTCGCATCGTGATACCACTCGTTGACCTTAAAATGTTAATTTTTACTAGAAATTGACGGTTATGTCGAAATTTACACTGATACATGGTACAGAATTTAAAGAAAATAATGAAAGATAGCATATCGTGTTTTGCATCTAAGGAAATCGTATCGCTCCGAGATACCGAGATGATATCGTGTCGTGAATTTTCTGTATCGTCACACATCTCTTTCCAATATGAAGTCAATTGTGCAATTAACCCTGCTTTTAGACAGAATTCTAACAAAAGTGGGACGGGATATTCACTGCTATTTAGTTACAGACACCTATTTAAATGTATAATTTAGCTTGTGTAAGTATAATTTACATTATAAATTTTCTGTCTGACAGCAGACCAAGACTCTTACAACGCGTTTATTGGATTCTTGTTTTCGTCTCTATAGCAGAAGATATGGATAGAGTGAGTGAGTGGGTGAGTGAGTTGACATTTAACGGCACAGCGACAGTATTTCAGCCATATCCCGACGAGAACATATTTTATATTAATATAGAAGATGTGTATATTAGAAATATATGTCGACCAAGGACAGTAAAACAACTAGAAAATCACAATTACAAATAAAGCTAGTGTCGAAAGTTAAAACTAATAGCACTATTTGACAGAAACGTTCACTCGTCACGGCGAAGAACCGCGTTCTACTCCCCACATGTATGAAGCCCTGAAGCCCATTTCTGGCGTCCCTCGTGACATTGGTAGCATATTTCTAAAAGTGGCGCTAAACTTAACTCACTCACTCAATATACATCCATGATTCTACTGCACTAACACTCTGCATTGGTGGCACATATGAGCAAAAAATGTACCAAAGACTGTACATATTGACGCTACCAGGAAAGAGGTGCCTGTTCGATGTTCAGATACCACTGGTAGAGGGAAAATGATGAAAGATACTTACAGTCTGATATCAATCCGATTGCCTATGTAAAAGTTTTCAAGTAAAGTTTAGAAAAGTTCAAAAAAGGGAGAAAAAAACACAAAAAAGCGAGCGCGTCTTCCACTTTTCTTCACTAAACAAGTTACAGTATAACTAATCGTAATTACACATTGTGTTTGCACGTTTTGAGAAATGTAAGCTTACCCCAGTAGAAATTAATTCCTCAACAGACAGACAAATGATACCTTCGCTTGAGCTATCACATCATATGGGATCTCTCCCGACCCTAACAATTCGCCACAATTGCTGTAATTGAGGACTTCTGTGACGACCGGTCTACGCCAATGCACCTATTAACCGCATCCTGAAAAATGTAATTTGTAGCATACAGGCAGACAACGTGTAGCCATGGTTAAAAAGGCAATGAAATCCTCATAAACAAAATTTAGTAAAAATTCTGCGAGCGTGAAGACGTGTTATTAATAGTGTGTGTGGAATCTCAGGGTTTTGGCGTGTTAACCGTCAGTCTTGCCTCCAATATGGCATTAAACGTTTACTGATGGTAAAATACTTGCAATTCATTCTGGGCGGGAGAAAGTAATTAGGGTTAAAGACTGGCCACTGTACAATTGCACAGTGATTATTTTGAATAATCTTCACGCTAAATATCAGTTGTCGGCAAGCACACTGAAACAACTCCCAATGTCGAAAAGCACATGAATCAAGCAAATTGAATTTGTCGTCACGCGAAATGACCAAGTGAAACATGCAATTGGTTGTAGAAGTGCTCTGTAAACGAGCCTTCGGGGTAATATTATCATTTTCTCGAGCAATCACTCCTTTAGCAGGCTGATGTAATCGATAAACATAATTCCTTATCGGACGCTTAAGAGATGATGAGTGAAGTGGTGTATAATCTGGCTGTATTAGGCGCTATTACGGGTATGCACATTGTACAGCCGTCTTTGCCGTGTTGGCCAATTAGACCTTATCAACGTAATAGTCGATTGTACGAAGCAAGCTGCCTTTCATTAGTTAAGCGGCCCATCGGAACAGTTGTGATCGGGCGGTAATTGGCCCGAAATTGAGGTGCTATTATCATGTCGATCTGGCAGAGTCCAATAGTGCGCAATCACGGCACATTGACACAAGTCCGTGTCAGACCCCAGCGACCTGCGCAGCTCCTCTCCTTCAATCCGAGTGACGTTTAGCCGTAAGTGGGTTATTTCCGGTAACTTCCGGTTTACGACAATGGCGTATAGACTGTGGATGATGCCATCATGTCCCTATGTCAAGCGAATTTCTCCTAATTGATGATTTGAAAGAATGCAAAGACGCCGGGATAATATTTCATATTCTTTGGATAATGATAGTATTAGAGAAAGCTATCAAATATTAGAAACGACGTGGGAAAATTATAGTGTAGACAGCGCATGAGTCAGATATGGTTGAGAGCATCAATTTCATTGCAAGGTCTGATTGTTAGTGCGGTGCCAGTGTTCCATATCACACCAATCACACCACTTGTCCTCCATGGCAACAAAATGTCAATCTGAAATCGCTTTAGTAATTGTTTTGATATTTTTTAAAAGATTTTTCATCCAAATAATTCATATTATTGCAAAGGTGTATTTTCTCAAGGCAAAAATGTACTACAGTGAAAGAGAATTTCTTAAACGTTTATCTGGCTAATTGAATACGCGACAAGACACGACGCAGGTGCTGGAATTGCAATATTCCTCATTAATACATTACGTGCAGCGGGGATATGTATCCAAACCGAAAATTAAACGTTTTTTTTGGATTTTGATAATGTTTGGTGTGTGTGGTACATGTTTGTTTTCGCTATGAAAGCGATGTTGATGAGGTTCATGAGTTTTCAATAATGAGTGGTGGGGCAGTCTACTTAAATGTTCGCTAATCTCGAAAAACTCCTGTTCGATTCCCGCTTCGGTAAAATGGGTTAAGTCTGGCGTCCGGACACACCTATTGCTAGAAAACTGCATATTAGTGGCATAAAACTATACTATATGTTAATGTTACAAGTTTAACGAAAGTATTGTTCAAAATTGAAAAATAATTTCCATTTCTGCTGTGATGCTTAATGCATCGGCAAGTCCAGTACATAATACAAAATATAAAATCTCACAAGACCCATGGGCACTGACATGGTTTCAGTTGGAACTCTAATGGGATTCGAACCAACGGCTTGCTATCTTGGATATAGGGACACATCTTTCAACGCTGTGTCAGCAACTTGTCATTTGGATGAGTGAGTGAGTATGGTTTTACGCCATTTTCATCAATTTTACAGCGGATGACCCCAGAAATTGGCTTGGCATATGAGCGAGTATGGTTAACGCCGCATGGGAACAATAAGTGAAGCCTATTTCCAGTCTCCTCCGTCGTTATATTGCTAAACGCGCCGTGAAACCTTACTCACTCACTCACTGTGGTGTGTTTGAGTCTTGGATCACAGCATCCTTTGCTACTGTAGCTGACCAACTGAGTCAAGAGGAGGTCAAGTCTACTGACTGCTTGACAACGTTCACAGATACTGACGTTTTGTTTTCATTTACTGAATGGGCGAGTTGGGTTTAAGCCGCTTTTAGGAATATTCCTGCAATATATCGGAGGGAGACATCAGAAATAGGCTTCACGCATTGTACCCACGTGGGCAATCAAACCCACATTGTACCCAGGTGGAATCAAAATCGGGCTTTCAACTATAAGGCTACCCCACCACACGGATGTCTTTAAATAGAAGGGTATGTTTGCTACCACGGATACATAATATACAATAGATAGATCCATTCTGTTTTCGAAACACTGTTCTCACAGTTTATTCAGTAACCTTCAGGACGGTTGAGAGAAGCCGTTCCACCGTCCTCCGTCTGAGGTTACCATGACGTACCCGTCGACATCAGTACAGGTCGATGAGATGACTGAAGTTTGTTAATACCTTGTTAGGACAATATTAGAGAACAAAAACATCTCACTGCGCACGCCTAAAAGTGGACCAAACTACACGTGCTGAAATTTCCGAGTTCTTGTTGCCCAGTAAAGAATATAAAAAGGCACATTGAAATATTGACCTATGTCAAATCCTGGCTGAGTGACACACCTTCCTCCCTTCTGGATTTATTGCCAGGAAAAGGTCTGAATCAAATTGAGTATGATATAATACCCTCTGTGTAGCTGGGTGTCATTGTGCATCAATTAGACAATGCGCAAAAACCGTGGGAATTGGGAAGAAACATATTTAGTTGAAACTTTCTCACGGTAAAAACCAATCAGCCATTTTTCTACCACTGTCTCCTACAACACCATTATATCCCGACTTCCGCTCCAATATGTGCTCTAAGAGCGCGTGCAGTGTTACATATCAGCACGTGCTTAATACCACGATCGGTTACAAGCGCGTGCACCAATCAATACCAGTTCTATACCTCAATAGCGCACGCCGCTGAAACTCGCAATGCATCATATTGGGAAACATTCCCACTTGCACAACGTTTTGCCACAACCGTTCTGTATACATGTGCAAATTTAAACTTTAATTTAAACGTAACAGCCGCCGATTCCATATTCATTAAACTAGTTTTTCTTTACATGTATAAACGTATCCTCATGTTGGGCTGAATTGCGACACCGTCCCCGCGACGTTGGTGAGAAAGGGGAGGAAGCCGTTGCTGTTCCATGCATATCCTCATCTGCATGTTTGTATGCAAAGTAGCGGCCAATTATAGCGTTTTATGCAAAGGGAACCGGTTTAACTGTAATACGGCCGCAATTACTATATCATGCATCCAACGCACAAATCACATGTAATTTTAATTTAGACACAATCCTTCTTCCTGACACAATGGTGTTTATGTGTTGAATATTCATGAAAACACATCGTGATCCTATAGCAGTTACACGGTTGTTACATCTGGCTACAAAGTAATTGAAATTTAAGTGTTTGCTATAATGATACATCTTTAAAACACATTACAGTGCGATGTGGCCACTTCAATTTCTCCGCTGTATTCGACATTTATGTAAGGAGTTTGGGCAGGATTCGCTAGGTACTTTACATAATACATCGGTTTAACAGTCATGCACCAGAGTAGTGGGATTTAAACAGAACAACATATCGCTTCCTGAATGTGAGTCTTACATTATAGTGACAGCTAATACGATTGCTGTACATTCTCTATACACGATGCCATTTGTCTACGAACAGTGATTATGAGTTGAAATGAAGAGCGCTCTGTCATTTTGAAAGTCTTGCCTTCACACACATACTGCGCGATCATGTCAAACGTCCGTCAAATGGAAGAAATATGCGATAAACGGAAAAATAATATTGGGGTTAGAACTTTTTTTTGTAAATATTTATGAAACATGAAACAGTCGGGAAATTGACATGTCATTTAAATTGTATAAAACCATTGTTAACTAACTGAGTATGACGTGAGTTTTCACTTTTATGGTAAACAGATTGAATTGCACTGTCAAAGGAAACTCCGCCTTTAAGACACACAGATGATGATCAGCATGTAACGTACCATTCCACCTTCAATAAAGGTAGCGAAATGTGTATTTGTACGAAATATTACGTATTCCTATAAAGGTTGAGTATTTTATGATTCCGTGTACAGATAGTGAAATGTGTTGTCTTACCATTACTTGAGCGGCTGGGTAGCCTGGTAGTTTAAGCGTTCGCTCATCACGCTTAAGGTTCGATTTCCCTCAATGTGTGAAGCCTATTTCTGTTGTTTCTTGCTGTGGTATTGATGGAACGTTGCTAAAAGCGGAGTAAGACGATACTCACTCACGCACTCACCCTTGACATGACATTTCGGCAGAATGTAGAAATTCTGTAATCATTTTAAAGGACATATCTATGTATGGTGTTTCATATTGGTTGTATGGTTGGAGTTCTTGTACCTGCAGACAGTTTGCATTCAAAGTGTGTGAGGGTCGGTGGGGTAGCCTAGTGGTTAAAGCGTTCGCTCGTCACGCCAAGGATCCCTGTTCGATTACCATGTGTGCAGCTCAATTTGAGGGTCCCCCGCCGTGATATTGCTGTAATACTGTTAAACAGACGAAAAGCCAAACTCACTCACTCAAAGCGTGTGACTGGTCGGTGCTCCTTGTAGAACAGAATGTACTCTCATACCTGATGTCATCACGGATAATTAATGATCCGCTGACATACTTTTCATCGTTGTTTTGACTTGTATTCCCCAAACAACCAAGATTTCTTATTCTATGTTTTTTATTTTCATTGTCATATGGTTTATGATAGTACAACAAACTATCTAACCTAAGTAAACTTGTGCACCAAACAGACGAAATATTGGTTAATAACATTCATATTCAAGTTTACAAAGTTGATAAATAATGAATTTAACGAATATACAATAAATGTCATGTGTATTTAATTTTAACACCCAGTAATGTGTTTGCATTGTAGAACAAGAGTTGCTACTGAGCACTTTGTTCTCCCTTACTTAAAACCTGCAGGTACAATTAAAGCGTTCCATCGTAACGCCTAATGTCGGGGTTCTATTCTCCTCATGGGCAGACTGTACGAAGCCCATTTCTCTTGTACCCCGAAATGTGGCATTGCTCGAATATTTCTAAAAGTCGCGCAAACCTCACTCACCCACCCACTCACTCACTCACCCACCCACCCACTCACTCACTCACTCACTCACTCACTCACTCACTCACTCACTCACTCACTCACTCACTCACTCACTCACTCACTCACTCACTCACTTTATATATTTTGTTCTTTTTCAGTCAATAATTATTTTTCAGAAATTAAGCGTTGGTGTAGTATAGCTGAAACAATACAGCAAAAGAACAATGGAATAATAGCCATTAACGTCCAGCGTGACAGTTGCCCACGTATACAATGAAAATGACCATCAAATATACTGTTTAGAGTGGCTGTCGTTGTCTGTAGCGCTGTATTGAACTTGAAAACAGATCGAAGCCGGCAACGCTTATGAAGAAGTAGATTGTTGGGGTTTGTAAGCGACGCGCGACAGTTATTGCAGAATTAGCCGCGCGATTCACCAATTATTCATAATATCGTTTTTCACTCCCTTTGCTTCAGCAAAGGCGATCTCGAGAAAACGGAAGTTAATTAGATTTGTGAATGATTAATTTTCGCTCATTGATGAATTAAAGGATAAGAGACCTTGAGGCGTGAAGAGACACAAGTGGATCTCTTGCGGAGAAACAATAGCGCCCTCTAGCGGACAACTGTCAGCCAATCAGGCCGTGACTTATACACTAGATCAATTTCCAGTGTGCTTGTCTCGGATGACGGAGCTATCGATATGCTGTGAGATTTATCTGCTCGTGGTATGTCATTGTCTCCCTGATGCCGTGTTTGTTAAATAGTTTTTGTTCTATTTCATAAAATCTCACACAGAGTACCGTATTTCACTACAAATGAATTTGTCCTTGGGTGACAGCTGAAACGTGTGTTAAGTGGTTTAATTATGCATACAATTAAGAAGGGCCCATTACACAATGGATTGGTACAGATGAAGTGTTCGCGAAATATGGGACTACACAAACAAATTCTCGGTCATATTTCTGTGCAAACGTTGGGGGGTAGGGGGAACTTATTATAAATTATTATAAATAAATAAGAACAAGAAAATAATTTCCTACCGACCCCCACAGACACAACTGGACGCATATTGAATGTGTCACGTTAATACGTCAGCTATCGGGCATGGACAACCTAGCATTTTCCTTATGACGCAAAAAAGGTACATTTAGATCGGTATTCCATAATAGCAGGGGCGGTGGGGTAGCCTAGTGGTTAAAGCCTTGGATCGCCACGCCGAAGACCTGGGTTCGGTTTCCCACATGGGTCCACTGTGTGAGGCCCATTTCTGGTGTCACCCGTTCTAATGTTGCTGGAATATTGCTAAAAGTGGTGTAAAACTAAACTCACGCACTCACATTTTCTAATGTATAGGGTCACTTTTGTTTGGGTTGAACACGGCTTCAAACTACATGTAGTCAGTTACATCGAAACGTAACTGCATGGGTAAGTCAAAGCCCTCAGCTGTGCCGACTTACAATTTAATTATCAAACTGGAGAAACCCATCAGTAATGGTATGGAGCTGGTAAACCTCGAGTGAGTGTGGTTTTGTGCCGCTTTTAGCAATATTTCAGCAATGTCACGACGAGGGACAATACAAGCGTACTTTACAAAGTTTACCCACGTGGGAAATCGAACCAGGGTTTTCGCGCGAAGGCTTTAACCACCCTTTCTAGCCCACCTCTGAGGGTAATGTTGAGAAGCTCCGTTGCAGTGATGTCAGTATTTAGATATTGTCTGGGGGAAACAGGAGCCTGGGAAGACATGTGGTTAAAGCGTTGTACCGTCATGCCACGCAGCAAGGTCCTAATTCGTAAATGGTTGAACATGATTGCTTACAGCGACCACCCGTAAACATACGGGTTAGAACTGGTCTTCAGTAACCCATGCTTGCCTAAAGAGATGCGTAACAGGTTCGGGTGGTGTTCAGGTTAGCTGACTTTGCTGACACTTGTCTTCTTATCCAAACTGTGTTGATCGATGCTCATGATTCATCCTCGATATCTCCTGGGTAAACGTTCCGATAAATCTCCACTATACCCTGGACGCATCTACCGCTCAGGCCGATAATTGTATTACCCCCACCCATGGCTGGCGTTTTATCCAATCAGGTGTCTACGCTGGGAAGTTGAGCGAAGCAGTAACAACTCACTTTCGCTTATTTAATTATCTAGCCTATTAAACTTGGCAACGTAAACCATGCAGAGGTTCTCTGAAAGAGGTAGAAAGAGTTCATGCATATATTTTTGTAAAGTTTCGGACCTATAAATTTGTCTGCATGATTTCTCCAAAATATGAGTCGCACTGCGAGCAAACCTTTGCAGTTGCGACCGCTACCTTTGTTGACACTGGCAAGCTCGGTTATAGGGGCGGCTTAGCTGATTGGCTACTGTGAGAATGCGGAGCCAGCAAAGGGAGGTAATAAAATATTCGGGCCGACCTGTAGATGCGTCCAGGATGTAGTGATTCTTATCGGAACGTATACCCTTGTGATATCGAGGATGCTCATGATGTTGATCACTGAATGGAGTGTCTTGACTCGATTATTCACATACCGCCGCCATAAATCTCGAATATTGCTGAGTGCCGCGTTAAACAACAAACATGCACACTTTGCTCATGATATTGATCAGTGGGTTGTCACGATTATTTACAGATCGCCACCATATAGCTGGAATATTGTTGTTCGTGGCGTTGAAAAACACACAAAGAAAATCAAACAACAAAGATTATAGCGACGCGTATCTTACACACATCTCTTTCGGATATTACGAACGTATTTATAACCCGAAAACGGATATCGCGAAGTCCAACGACATGCATCTGGCAGCATTAATGAAAGATAATGTTCAAGCTGATAACCATTATCAGCAATAATGGAGGGATTAAAAAGTCCATTGGAGCTGATTGTATCCGGAGTTTACTGTAAACTATACTGCTGTTTAACGTCACAACAATCAGTATAGAACGAAACGATAGCCACATCAAGCAGAAACACTGGATCTGAAGCTATCAGATATTGATCCAGCTTGTAATCTCAAAGGACAGACTATTAATCTTCCTCGGCTCATTAGAAGCTCTTTGGCCAACAATACAAACATTACCACGATCAAGTTCTCTGTACAACAGCTTAGTTGCATAAGCTGGAAACACATGACTTTGAAGACAAGAAAATGTCGGAAGGTTTATCTTCCTCCTCGTTGCCGCTCTGTCATCAGATCGTGACGACACGGCCACTTCGTCTTAAATGAGATAAATGAGCTCTAACTACCTCCTTACACGAATTGGTTGCCAAGACACTGCACGTGTGTTGCCATGGTAAGACGTTGCAGCGTCACTTCAAGTGACGCGATCTCGCGAAGTGTCGTCTGCTTCTCTGCTTCCGGTGTTCTTCGGTTACAACGAGGCGGCCAAGTTGTCAACACCCATTTGTCATAATCAATGTAAATTCTTCCGGCACGCCTTGGCAGCACGTATTGCCAGATAACTAAAGACACAACGACGCATCCCCGCTACTTGTTTAATTACAGGCACTCGAGGAGAGCTCTTATTCCTTGGCATTATGTCAGATCGGTGCACGGCAACAAAGACGTGATGTCACTCCCTCTTCTGCCACGACATCGGCAATCATTAATAACCACGTGTAAGTGTTTACTCCCCTAATCCTGGTAATTGTTTAACAACTTAATGAATCCGTATATTGTGTTACAAGATTTCCAGCTCAAGTTTTTCCTTCGTGGACATCTGCGTCCGACTGGGGCATTAGTTCCACAAAGCCACGCTGCTGTTACCACTGCCGTACGTTGATGTAAAGAATGACAATCCCCAAGTCTTTGCTGAAACTGATACACTGACATTTAATCCAGGACATAATTTAATCTTATGTGAAATAAATATCTACAAAAATGTTCCAATGGCCACTTTAAATTTCAAGAGCTGAGGTAAAATAGTATTGTCAAATATAACAGACTTGACTTTAATTTATTGTCATCGGTCTGGGAGACATACTTGGAGCGGATGAAACTTATCAGTTTCCGTGTGAACGTGTTCTGTTAAGATCCAGTGTTAGTGTACGTTGTTAATCTTTGGCAGATGATGTGACAAATGATATTTTCTGTCACTGGACGTCTACAGGTACTATAACGTGTCATTTCAGAGTGTGAATGAGTGAGTGAGTGAGTAGGCTTGGTTTCCGCAGATTTTAGCAATGTTCCTGGGACATCAAGGGACACCAGAAAGAAATGGGCTTCACACACACTACCAATACTGGGAATCGAACCTGGGTCTTTGGCGTGACGAGTAAATTCTCTAGACACAAGACTGTCTCACCGTCCCCATTTCAGCCAAATATTTGTCATTTCTTACACCATGACGACAGTTGCAAACACTACGTGACCAGGCTTCTTGAAGATGACACAAGACGCTTCTGAGTATTTTAATTGTCGCTAAACACCTATCATGCGTAATACATCGGAGATTCCATGCACTTTATGCTTGGGAAATAACTATTAAATATTTTACACCTTAAGCAATAACTGCCAGTGTCATGTGGTTAAAGTGTGTCTATCTCATCTCTCATCTTTCCTCAGGACCCCTGACAGTAATTCCCAACGCTAAGCGTGGTGCCAACTCAACCGTGAATATCTATCATACATATCAAAAACGTGAATTTTTGTTATTACGGAAACGGATTTGTTAAGATTTCTGTTCGCTTCAACCTGTCATCTGACATGAAATGCACAAAAGCTACCCATACAACGTGTTAATTTCGTATGCAAGAAACGCGCCAACTAATTCGGAAGGGCGTATTTCTGAATGTATGACTCGGATACCCGATACTGGTTTCTCTTATTTCCTATAATGTATATTATCAAATTATCACCTGCCTTAATTTACATGTTTAATATAGTATGTTGGTGTGCGTTAATTACTTAGGAAAATACATCACTGTCAGAATCTATTTTCAAATAGTTTACTCTAATGTGATTTTAAATATTTCGGAAAAAGCCAATTTTTCAAAACTTATGAATAATGTATGTCAGATTTATGTATGTTTGTACAACGCAACTGCCTCACAGAAGCAGCCCAGTGTGTCATGACTGTATGTTAAGCCAATAAAATCGTTTAAGAGCTCCTCCTCAATAGCTTGCACACACTACTTGCACCCTCCGTCAAGATAGTCTGTGTGTCACTGTGGAACTGAGTATTACGTTAGAATAATGAATGTTGAACCGCCGAGGAAGAATTTTAAAACTGCAATTAAATGGCTAACAAGAGCTGGTTGTAGGATGCAAAGGCTACTTGTGGCATCCCCTATATAGCTGCTTGTTAAGGTGTGATACAGAAAAGGCTTGGACTAATTGCCAATAATACCTCCCCACACAAGCTCCAGAGATATCACCGCCTGGTTCCCTTAACCAAGGCTAAAGCTGGCCTATAATCGTTTTCATTCGCAATTTTATTAGATAATTTATTGGTCTAAAAAGAATATTTTCTTTATATGCCCCCCGTCGCGTTGAAGAGAACAATTATAATTTGCTTCTCGTGTATCACGTGTTATCTCGAGTTCACTCTGGCAAAGGCTTTCAATACGGTTTTACTCCATACATAAGTTAACCCAGCATTTAACTAGAGCTCATTATACCTACAACTTAAATCCTTTTAAATCCTCCTAAATTTGTTCTCACACACACAGGTGTAGCGTATTAAAATGTTTAGTGTGTTCTTTTAATCTCTTGTCCGGGAGCACGGTTGGCGATAGAGAGAGGTGGCCTACAGCCGCTATCGTAATCGCTGGGTGTTATTTCCCTGTTGAACATAGGGCCATTCATCCAAGTGCCTTTATGAAGAAGTTTATTCTGTCGAAGCACTTCACTCTTCAAAAGAGACTGTATCAGTCCAGGTAATGTTTTCAAATGTGTCACTTTGCCTCCCGTTTATGGGCTATAAAAATGATTACTTAAAAGGAATCTTTATACCCCCCAAATTTTGTTAACATATTTACTGCAAGTGTTCATGGGTATGATTTGTTCTGGGTACACAGCAATGAAATATGTGTACCCACAAGAGCGCACCTGTTCATAATGCAGGAAGGACGTTTTTCGCCACAATTCTAGCTTAGCTAGTGGCTATCAAACACTAAGTCGTGCGAAAACAGATATGAACTATATTTTAATTTTGTTGCCATTGTGTCCCAACAAAGCAAACCCCCCAAGTAGTGTGAAAACCACAGCACATATCTCTTGCATTCTCTTGTAACAAAACGAACATCACAGTACCTCCTTAAGAGGGGCGTGTTATTAATGCAATCATCACATTTAATACAGGCCTCCCGTGGAAGGAATAGTTTCATTGTAAACACATAAAGCGCACTTACGAGTTGTAATATTGGGAATTCTGGGTAATAATCTGCTCTGCTTCCTACGATGTGCCTAGAAGAGGTGCCTCGACACGCATGACAGGAAACAGAAGTGTTTGGCCACGGCCATTACGTACCTGCTGTGTACTCGGAATGAGTTACTGAGTGGAGCTTCAAGGCAGCCATATTATGGTCGTAAAGGTATATATATTTTGTGATTAGGGCGTTGTCTGGTTGTATATGATGGCCTTGCGATATGATATCAAATTAAATCTACTTCGTTTCGTATGATCAATGGCACTTTGCCGTACATAATTTGATTAGTATTTTTAATTTCTTTTCATAGATAGTAAATATTGACTCCTATCAAATATCAGCACTGTCGACATAAACAACTTCATTTTCTGTGTGTTAAACAAACACAGTTACGTCAAAGACGACTAGGGCCAGGATGAACTGCATGCTGGTCCTCGAGCCACTAACCGATGGTAGCATTGCGATATTCGTAAGTCGTATGATAAACTATACAGTTACAACAGGGTGTAACGTTACGAACGCCCTGTAGATGGGGACCCAGAATGCTATCACTTCTGTGTGGAAACTATTACAAGGATGAGAACCGTAAGGACATCAACATCACCAACAACGTCTACTACCAATACGAAGGTTGGTTGTCTGAAGTGCTTCTTCTTCTTCTACCTGTGTTGCGGCTAAAAGAATGCAGTTTTAGGCCGTTCACCCCTCCTGGAAGAACAGTGATTTATCCGAATTACGACAGCACTTATTTGCTCACGCTCACCTATATTGTAAAGAGTATCACGGGCCAGAATGAGCTAATTACAACATGCGATTGTTTCGCATGTGTTCTAGCCAGACTCCACTTTGGTCATGACAAGCTGGCATTCTGGTTTGTATAATTGCTGTAAAGGAGAAGAAACGTACTGACCCCATCTCGTACCTGTGACCATGGGATTCTACAGTGGGCCTTCGTAAGCTTGGAGTAGTGATAACATGAGGAATTAATTAAAAGCTGGCGATTGTTGCGAGCCGTGTGTTGATCACGTATTGTGTGAGAGAGACCTTGGACGACCCTCACCGTGGCCAAGTTGCTGTTGCCTTGGGGTAACCCTGTACAACCAGCCCCCATTACCACGGGTCCCGACCCCTCGTGCCCCGACTCCAACATTGAAGATAACGAAGTACTTACAAACACATTAAATCATGTTCACGCACTCGATAGGCTTAGCTAATTGCAAAAATTAGCGGACTTAAGCATTTAAAGTTAGTCTGTTATCATCATGGACGTTTGATAGGGGCACATGTGCCAACGCCCGCCACGAAATCTCATGGTTAAGGAATGAAATAGTCCTGTGTCCTATGACCTTAGTATAGTTTATGTTTCCCAAAGTGCTGGAGAATGCGAAGATTGCGTTCGATTCTCCGTAACGCGAGGGGCATCTTTAAAACGCCAGCTTTCATAGCCGCTGACAAAATTCAATGTTGTTTGCTAAATTGAATATATCTCACCTGTAGCGTCGTTTTAAGGCATTCACACCTGCGTCGAGTGGTTGGGAATATAAACAGTTACACTTAATAAGGAGAGTTAAGTGGAGGGACTTCAAAGACCGCTATGGCCTCTCGAAGGACAAAGAGAGGTATTACGTTCAGAAATATTAAACTGTGTAATTTGTTTTTCCAAGTCAATGGTACACTGCTGGGTGATGGGGGCGAGCCCAGTGGTCTTCATTGGCGTGCTTTCACCGAATTGCCAGGGCTTATTGAACATCAATATATACTTAAGACTCATTTCAAAGTTCGGCTACCGGATAGCGTCTTTCAGAGTCGTGAGCCACAGAGACGATTCAGGGTTAGAATAAATATATTTAGGGACTCTGGTCTTCCTGTGCGTGTTTATATGAGAAACAAGTTAATTTTGACAATGCGTTTACGTTGCAAAGTTCAGGTGTACTGTCGATATATTAGGTTTAACTTTCTTGTATTATTTCATGGAGGATATTATTTTGAAAAGTGGTGATTGTTGACGAAACAAACTTCAGTAGATAGACATGTATCGCGTGACTGTGTAGACACACGTCTATCTACACGTTATTACTACCTTGTAGGCCGATCCAGATGTTTCGAAAGAAGTAACAGAGAGTTTTGAAAAAACAACATTTGTCTAAAAAATGGTAGGATTATAATAACGTTAACTGTAACTGGTTTGCTTGCATTTTACCTTTAACCGGTTTGCATGGACACCAACTTGGTGATACCTTTTTACATGAACAAAGGGATCTTCAGACGTTTTATATGGACCTTATTAACAATAGCGGGTTGACATGAACAGCATCACCTGTAACGAATGAACACGAACAACATCACCTGTAACGAATGAACACGAACAACATCAGCTGTAACGAATGAACACGAACAACATCAGCTGTAACGAATGAACACGAACAACATCACCTGTAACGAATGAACACGAACAACATCAGCTGTAACGAATGAACACGAACAGCATCACCTGTAACGAATGAACACGAACAGCATCACCTGTAACGAATGAACACGAACAACATCACCTGTAACGAATGAACACGAACAACATCAGCTGTAACGAATGAACACGAACAGCATCACCTGTAACGAATGAACACGAACAACATCAGCTGTAATAGGTTGACATGTACAACTGGACAATTAACTGCAACCGGTACAGCATTCACTGTAACCAATTTACATGGACAACAATCACTGTAACCAATTAAAACGGACAACAATCACTGTAACCAATTCACATGGACGACATTATCTGTAACCGCTTTAGGTGGACAACATTAACTGTAACCACTTTATATGGACGGATTTACTGTAACCAATTTACATGGATAGCTCTAACTGCAACCAATTTACATAGACGGAATTACTGTAACCAATGTACGAGCACAACATTCACTCTAACCAATTTACATGGACAACATTCACTGTAACAAATTTACATGGACGGAATTACTGTAACCAATTTACGTGGACAACATTCATTGTAACCAACATACATGGACAGCATTAACTGTACTGGGTTTCCTTTTTGTAACCGAATTACGTGGACAACATTATATGTAATCGGTTCACAACACTGATTGTAACCACAACACTGATTGTAACCACAATCTTCCCGACTGATACGTCGGAAAAGAAGTCAATACTGATTTGTTACGGTGTGGAAAAAACCCCATAGAAATAGATTTTATCATTCTCGGAATGCAGAAGAGTACAAGCGCTGTTTGAATCTTTCAGTACAGAAATCCAATTTACAGGTATTTAAGTAATGTTCAAATGGACCTCTAAAGGAATTCTTTTAGTAACGCCATTTGACGTGATAGATCTTTATTTACTTAGAATAAAGTGTGACACCCTGTTAACCTGGAATGTGCCGTCTCCATGGAAATCGTCCTTATTAACACATCTGGATTAACGACTCATTTTCCACATGTAAATGCCCCTAACAGCAACAGGAAGAAGGGTGTAACGGTCACACGGTAAGGCTATCGAGGGTACAGGGAGAGGCTGTGAGAAAGAGGGTGGGCTGGTATTCGTGATTACTGTTGGGTATGTGTTTAGGCCATGCCCAGTGTTCTTGAGCCTGTAGAAATACCGCATTGCCATGTTTACACGGAATACTGACATTAAGCCCAACTCACGCAGTCACTCACTCACTCGCTCGGGGCAGTGGGGTAGCCTTGTGGTTAAAGCGTTCGCTCGTCAGGCCGAAGACCTGGGTTCGATATTCCATATGGTTACAATGTGTGAAGCCCATTTCTGGTGTCCTCCGCTGTGATGTTGCTGGAATATTGTTAAAGCGCGGTAAAACCTTACTCACTCACTCACTCACTGTGGTGATTCTGTGTCCGGACACACCACAGCATCCTTTTCTTCTGGAGTTGACCATCTAAGTAAGAGAATGTCAGGCCCAAAGATCTAGCTGATAGCTTGTCAACGTTCACAGATGGTATTCACCTGTCGCCTATTTTCATTTACTGAGTGAGTGAGCTGGGTTTAAGCCTCTTTCAGCAATATTCCAGCAATATTACTGCTGGCTGTGGCACGTAATAACACAAACAAATATACTTACCAATGAACGTGATGTTTGTTTGTTAATCCAGTTTTCTAGGTATTTGACACCTGTCTGTGAACAATGGACTAGACAATCCAGTGATCAAAAGAATGAACATCGATATGCGCGATTGGGATACGATGAAGTGTAAACCACCCGATCCTGTAACAAAGAACATTAACCAAAAAATATAATTTAAAAAAAATGTAATCACTCTTTAAAAAAACCCATGAAAACGTTCTTCCTGTTGTGTGAGGGAGATCCTTGTTTATTGAAACCTTTTTGCTTTTTTACATACAAAATTGATATAAATCTAAACAAATTCCCATAGACTACAAATTAGGAATCAAAGTCCTCTCTACCTGTCAACGTTTCTCACGGGTTCTTTCATCTGGATAACAACAGGTGTGAAGTGGGGGCTCTTAACTTTAATCTCCGCTAAACGCCCTGTCCCCATAAAAGTTCAATCGCCGAGCCGTTCATATTACCAATTCTCACATTATAAACACAAATCATAGCAGTGTAACATTTAATATTTTCACATGAACTCTGACACGACAAACTCCTACCAGACTATTTTATTAACGGTAAACGATCACCCCGCGATTCTGATAGGCTTATCAACACACATAGGTCTGTGTAGGGCTTATTGTCGCAGTAATAACGTATCATATCAACCAACGTGGATGACCCTGAATACCGCACAGCGTTAATAGATGACCCAATGGCCGTCATTATTAGATAATCGCACCATTGTAACAAAGCATGAAGTTTGGTGACAGGAGTGCATAAGGTGGTTATTGTTTTGCTATAAACAGGAACAATGCTCTAATACAAAGTACTGTGTTAGTTCGACCTTTGACGCAACGTCTGCCCCTTTCAGCTTTAATAACCTGTTGAAATGTATTGATTCAAATGTAGGATAGTGCATGACAGGTATATTCATGACCGTATTCTGTTAAGTCTCATTGATAGAATATCTTTGCATTTTCAGTCTTCAATGTTTTAGTGTCGCGGTTGTTAACGGGTGGGGTACGGCGTGACTCCCGTTGTCGCGAACCTCTGGTGTCAATGATTTTTGGTGATTTCTTCCTACATTTTGTATAGTGAAGGCTTGCATGGCGCATAAATGTGAACTCACCACGTTGACACAATGAAACAGTCTGAGAAATTGGCCTCTTCTTCAACTGTGTTAACTGTATATACCAGCTCTCCTTGACCGATAAAAATATGATCACTGTGTCTACATATATTTTATTGTCGCTTTTATCTCGCTCAAGTTTGCTGCTATAATGAAACATCGAGAACTGGTTCAGAATAATAACCGTCAAATAGCAACAGCCAGTGTACCCGTAAAGAATCGGGTTAGTATTGACCTTCAGCGGGATTGGGTGACCAGGCTCGCTGACTTAGTTGACACATATCATCGTATCCCAATGCACAGATCGATGCTCATGATGTTGACCATTGGGGTGTCTCGATTATTTACAGACCGCCGCCATATTGATGCGTAACACAACAGACTAGCAAACACTAGACCTTGACGACGACCATTATCGGGCTTTTGCTTGTTTTAAGCATGATTTAGGTGTCTCTGACAAGCGGGCAGTCGTGGACTCTGAAGGTTGCAATACGTATGATGAATGGGAGAGTTGGGGGTGCATTTCTCAGGGACGAAGCTTTAAACACCATGAGGCAAATGTGGACTGGTCCCCACGCGAATGTGCCGTTACGAAATACCCCCGCAAACTACACGAGAGCTAATTACAGTAAGAATGCAAGCATCTGGTTAGCTTCTATACATCTGGCCATCACAAAACATTGATCAACACGCTGGGGATTTTCTCGCTATGGATTTAGCTTTTATTTTCCGATTTGCTCCTGAAATGAAACAATATTTCAAGACACTAATTAAAAATAGTGACCATGACTGTCAAATATCCCATGAAAAAATTAGAAATTATGTTCACATTGCCTGCTCGAGAGACTATCAATGCCAGCACCACTTGTAGTTAGTTCTAACAGAGCGGAAGATCAAAGGCGTGCATGCAGTCAGGGTGTTATCCGCCATGTTGTTATCAGCATCTAGTGGTCATCTACTTCACGCACAACACGCTACAGACCACTACATAGATACTCTACTTAGAACTTTATCTAAAATAGACTCTTAGTGGTCTTCATTTGCCAAACTGGCGCGTCGTGAAGTATAATTCATGTACACCAGGAATGGGCTAATACTCTTGGGTTTCTGTTACCGTCAACCCAACGGCTTCAAACTGCCTATCATCCGCTCCCAGCTGAAGTAGATTTTGTATCAGCTTGCCCCACGCTTAACCGCATCCGGCAGACAGACCTGCAACAGATATACCGTTAAGCCGAGTGTATTAATTATGTTATTCATTAAGATCAGGAGGGAAAGGTTATTAAGATAATAATTGCCATCACACCCGCATATACCCTTCTTAAAACACAGGAATCGGAAAAATTGAAAATATTTGTTTAAAAAGACAAATGCAGGAAGGATCCGAGGATGTATGATTTGTAGCAACTCGCCCCGAGCTTAACCACATCTGGCAGACAGACTGTTAAAAAAACAGATATACCGCCGAGCTGAAGTGGTTCAATTACGATATTAATTAAGATCCAGTGGGAAAGGTTACTCGATAAACATGTTCTGTGAGCCCGCATGTATCATGCGAAAGAACATGATTAGATATTCTTCCTCAACTGGCGAAGTAAAACAAAATGCTCACAATGTTTGCAACGTAAATTACGATTGTATTTGTCAGAGATCGGCAGAGATAAAGGAACCCACATGTAGAGCAAAATGCACCGCCTGTTGTTCAAATTCACGTTTGGGATTCGAGCTGTGGAGGTTGTGTTGATAACAGGCATTCAAACGCATACTGTGACCTCAATCTGCATAATGTTTTACGGTTCATTCAATAGTCTTAGTGTTAGATAGTGGTGCTATTAGTGTCTAATGTTTTAGAATTTGCATCATGGGTATTTGATATATTGTTTTCTGATATATGTTGTACAGCGAGTTACTGAAACGGAAACTCAGCCATTTTGCTTTATGACGTCATCGACTTTCCGTGTCTATACATCCCTAAACAAGGCTTGATATATCGTAGTATAATAGTATAGGAGAAAACACATCGCTTTATCGTGCCAGTTAATTACTGATATCAGAGGCTTGATATATTGTAGCATAAGGGAAAACACATCGATATATCGTGATAGTTACCGATACCATTTGCTGCGTGTATCGTTGTAAAAGGGAAAACACACCGGTATATCGTGACAGTTTCGAGGTAAAAAACCCCGGCATCAATATATCGTGATAGTTGCTGATAGCTGTGCCTGTATATCGTAGTATAAAGGGAAACACATCGATATATCGAGACAACTGCTTAGTATATTGTAATATGTAGCAAACTCACATCGATATATAGTGACAGTTACCGATAGCACTGGATTGGAGTTTGAAATGTATTTACATATATCGACACATATAAATCAAATGTTTTAATATATCTTAAACATCTATGCAGGCGGTGGATTCACTGTGGACATTTCATTTTCACCAGTTTTGACGGGTTACATGATAGACTTTCCGAACGGGGTGGCATGGTGCACCCCTGCACACATTACTCACCCCCACAGTTTCGAAATTTGTGTACACCTCCTGAGACCATATATCGAGTCTACTACAAAGCAGAATTGACATGGCGGTGTTAAACAGCTAGTGTGTCGGACCACGACACGATCACCCTTCTCTGAAGCACGATCTATTAGCTAAGCGCTACACATAAAGCATATTGTGTTTCCCAACATGGACGGTTAATAAATGTTACCTTTATTACAAGTATTTGATATTACAATGTAATTAGGGGATACGATAGCGTTATTCACATGGCTATCAAGTGGCAGCTGTATAAGAGTTCGCTTCCACGCTGTTACAACGTAATCTTGGGGATAATCACAATAATGACAGCAATGTGAAACTAGCACCACGTAAATATACCACTAAATAATACCAAGCAGGCCTCCGGGTATAATAGAGCCTTTGAGACGCAGAGGCAAACGCATTAAGTAGATATGTTAGCAAACATTGATTTAGGAGATAAAATCAGTAGCTGGTGATTAAATGTCCCCCTTGAAACTGGGGTTAGGGAAGACGTGGTCGGATGACAACGGACCACCGGGAGGAAAATTTTAAACTCTTCAACTCCCTTTAACGTGTTGATGCCAGTTATAGATGGACAAACGTTTGCCTTACCATTTGATGACCCTGTATAAGGGGATCCCGGTAAAGTGAGTGAGTGAGTGAGTGAGTGAGTGTATTGGATTGCATCACCATTTAAACAGCTTTTACGCTGTATCACTGCTTGCCGCTCCAAAGTATGCTGAGGGACTAAATGAGGTTCTGGATATATTTCAGCAACACCAGGCCCTGCAAGGAACATAAAACAGCGTCGTACTTCGTACTGTTGTCATAAAAATGACAGTTTGGTCACTGACGCCATGAGCATTCATATACGTATTAGAGATACAATGAAAAGTATAACTGAGGCAACGGGTCTGACCATCAAATTCCGATCCCAGAGATATAAGGCACGGTGCTGGTGTTCAGACAGTCAGAGAAGCGGAGATAAATGTGGTGATGGTATTGTACAGGCAGCCAGAGAACCAGACATATACCACACAATACTGGTGCTCAGACAGCCAGAGAGCCAGAGATATAAATCACTAAATCACTATGTTAGTGCTCAGACAATCAGAGACGTGGAGATATATGTAGCGGTAGCATTGTTCAGGCAACCAGAGAACCACAGATATACCACACAATGTTGATGCCCAGACAACCAGAGAAGCAGACATATACCACACAATGCTTTTGTTCAGACAACCAGAGAACCAGACATATACCACACAATGTTTTAGATCAGAAAACCAGAGAACCAGACATATGCATGTACCACACAATGTTTTAGATCAGACAACCAGAGAACCAGACATATACATGTACCACACAAGGTTTTAGATCAGAAAAAAAGAGAACCAGACACATACCACACAAAGGTTTTGCTCAGACAACCAGAGAACCAGACATATACCACACAATGTTTTTGCTCAGACAACCAGAGAACCAGACATATACCACGCACTGTTTTTGCTCAGACAACCAGAGATAAAGTACGGGATGCAGCAGGAGGAGAGCAACGGACTAAATACTTGTTTTAAGACATTAGCGCAAAGACAACCCAGGAACCAGTACACATCGGACCAGTATCACGGTGAAGCGGGTTTTTCCAAAACCAGGTTGACATCAGTTCAACTGATTGGAGCGGATACAGTACATCCTCGACAGGCAGATATAGAGGACAGAAAGTCGAGGGAAGATAATGTTTTAACTGAATCGACGAAGTTGTTTTGGAAAACCCTGTCCTCTGTATCCCCAAACCCAAGTCCGTCCTGGGGTTTTTATCAGGATTTTGCCTGTTATCTGACGCTAAGAAATTAACGCCCAATATTTAGCTGTGAACACCTTCTCAATCCATCTGCGAAAAGGTGCTTTAATATACTTATAGATATGCCGAATAGTGTCTACGGTAACCTAAAAAAATTCGATTCCGAACTTCTTTACAATCCGGACAAATGAGTCGGTCCTAGACAAGTGCGTTTTAGACAGATTTCACTGTACTGTTAATGCATCAAACATATTTGTACATATAATGTATATTTTTATGTTTTTATCATCCTGTTATCTTGCTGTTTAACGTATATATATTTCATACAGTATTTTAATTATTATTCTGTGATGCGAATTTTGATGTTTTATATCTCGTCTCTCATTTGACCCCATAGTAGGGGCATATATACATTTATTTATAGTTCATAACTTGAATGCATTGTTTATACGTGAGACGCTAATATACAGTCAATCTGTCGTGATTCAGCACATCAATGGTAAAAAGATACAAACACGTGATTCTCAGTGAAATTCTACTGCTTCTCCTACAAACAATAACAACAATCACCAATATACCCACAGTGCATCGAGGCCAACAAACCAGACCTTATGATATTCTTCATAAAATCCAGTGAAATCTTTTGTATAAATTCTCTGTTCAGGAAAAGGTGTGGCAAATGTGAGACCTTGACAACGAAATGTCACTCTTGTTTCCCAAGTACCAAGCGTAAGCATTTCAAACACTACCGTCAATGTTCCTGTTGATTTTCATTAGGCAGCCATGCACTGTTTGGGATGGGTTTAAAGGGAGCAAGGGCCGTCAGCTGGTGATGAACTTAACCAGCCTGGGTGAGCCAGGATCACCCGAACCCGCTCTGCCGCATACATTATTGATATTGCTGGAATATTGATTAAGACGGCGTAAAACATACATCCCCGCCTTGGTATTGCTGGAGTATTGATTAAAACGGCGTAAAACATACATCCCCGCCTTGGTATTGCTGGATTATTGATTAAAACGGCGTAAAACATACATCCCCGCCTTGATATTGCTGGAATATTGATTAAAATGACTTAAAACTAAACCTTACTCACTGCTACATTTATTTATAAACTCGAAATATTTAAATTAGTGACAATAAATCCACTCATAGTGTGCACACACATTTACATACACGCGAATGCTTATGGCAACATATTATTATCACGGGCAAAGGATAAGCGTGCACTCATGTTTCTTTGTGAACACCCTGGGCAGTATACATATGTGTATCCAAACGTACATGGCGCTGAAAACGGGCAGCATAATAAATAAAATAATATTAGGTTCATCTTCAGTACAACAGCGATGCTGTGAGCCAAGCAGACTGCTAAGTGCTGCTTTCTAAAGCAGTCACAGTTGCCACATGTGATGTGAACAGGGAGACAGGTCGAATGTAATGGCACAACTTACATCGTCCTCGGGTGAAAGGAACACTTCCAAATGATTACAAACTACCTATGATTAATGATATCGCAGTCATATCGAGTATCTGTCGTCAACATATGGAATGTTACGGCCGCCTTAAAGAGGTTCCTTTAAGTCATTATTTATTCAGAGATTTATTCTAGGATAAAAGCCTGTGTAACAACATCTAATCCCGTCATAGATCAGCCTGACATGTTCATACATTATTCCTGTTTTTAAAAACACATCATGACCCGAATCTGCATACTAGTTAGCGTGTGGGGCAGATGTCTGTGAATTCCATACAGGGTGCCTGTTCTTGCGGATTCTGGCAATTCTTTTGGGACTATCATTAAGACAAGTTTACCAAACGTCATGGCGAGTCAGTCAATACGAAATTTAACACGTCAAAGGTGCGGTGTAATGTTTCAGTGGAAACCCGGACGTCCTATGGATAAAATGATAAGCTGAATTAAAGGTGATTTATGTTTTATTTTCATCCTGTGAGATTGTAATGGTCCTGTAGCGTTCGAGTCAAGTTACACGGACCTTTGTGCTTTTCGTCCAATGACGATCCATGAACAATATGAAAGCAAGTCAAGCAATTTATGATGGCACTCACGGCGAAGATGCAAGGTTCCCGGGTAGGCAGTCACGTGACCCCTCACCCGTCCAAGGACACTGGTAATTCTAGTAGGAAGATGTCGTCTGCGCTTGTACGATGTCGTCTGCGGGCGAGAATTGTGGTGCCATGTTTAAATTGCCTACTAAAACATTTATTGGATTTAATTCAATGAAGAATGTTACATTGATTGTCAACAGAGAGGTGACAGTTCTTTTGTTGTGACACAAAGACACAACTGTCACGCAGTCTTAATGGAAGTATCTCTTGACTCTTGACGGCTGGAAGAGGTTCTCGTGTTCTGTGATGTTGAATGAAAACTGTCCTTGTCACATCTGACATATATTTCCCCTGAGCAGACGACAATGCACCTTACTGGGAGCTGTTGTACATAGCAGCCTTAACGCAACGACAGCCGTAAGTCTATGTTAAGGTACAGAAGTTACGATCACCTTGGCGTTAAGATCACTTTGTATGATGGCACCCTGGAGTGGATTTGGGCTTCATTTACAAATGCCAGTGGAGCGTTTCATGTTTATTGTTTAACGACGCAAAGGTGTTTCAGCTACATGCCGGCCATCTGTAAAGCGTCGGATCTGGATCCGACATCGTCAGCATCTGTGTGTACATCAACCAGGTCAGTGAGTCTGACCACCCGATCCCCATCGTCGTGGAGCAGCCTTTACTAAGATTAACCTAAACTCCATTTCCTTAACATTGCACTAAGATTAACTTAGTGATTTGTGACAGGAGGCCCAGGTCTTTCATCCCACACTTTTGAATAGATAGAAATGGGAGGAGAATGTTGTTCCCGTCCTTTGAGTACATATTTAGTGTCTGAAATGAAGGTGTTTCTATTTTGCTTTGTTAAAGCATCTTTGAATATTTAATAGCAGAGTCCAGACTTCTTCCTTTTGAGGTTGCAGAAGCTACTTGCCAGACTATTACCAACAGGTACACACTGTTCGTATTGTTTCTTATAATGTGTGAGATTGAGTGAATTTAGTTTTACGCCGCTTTTAGCAATATTCCAGCAATATCATGGCGGGGGGTCACTAGATATTGTCATCACACATTGCACCCATGCGGGGATTCGAACCCGGGTCTCCGGTGGGACGAGCGCACGCTTTAACCCCTTGGCTACCCCGCCGTCCCTTTATGAGTGAGATGTACTCATGGTCCGTATGAAATGTGAAGCGATTTGCATAGGATTATATTTTATGTCCCTTGCGCGGACAACATATACACACTTGCCGAAATGTAACAGGACAAGCTGGTAGCCGAGTGGTAAAAACATGCACTTTCTGCAACAACGTATATCGCTTTTTCACCGTTCAGTACAGTTTGAAGCCCATTTCGTCGTGTCCAGGTAAAATGACGTTGTTAGAATATTGTAAACTGCGATTGAAACCAATAGCCTTCCAACACTACGAATGAAAACATGGTGTCCGTATTATGAATCCCGCCAACCCTAGTAATGAGAAATGTAGAAAGCACAGATAACACTTTGAATGTTCTTATGCACTTGGTAAAATATACAAACACACGAACTATTTATTGTGGCCAAGAATTAAACGACCATGAATGGTTGTTCTATAGTGGTGTACATATGGCATCAGATGGGTGTTTTGGACCTTTGCTCTGTTTCTGGGCAGTAAAGTTTGAAACTTTTTAAGACTTAAAACATACCATATTAATAAAGATAAAGAACCTCTTTATCTTGATCTTAAAGGACATGATGATAATGTTTTGACCCGTTCTGCACCCCAACCCCCCAACCACCAACTCTCCCATTCATCATGCGTATTGCAACCTTCAGAGTCCACAATTGCCCGCTTGCCAGAGACACCTAAATTATGTTTAAGACAAGCAAAAGCCCGATAATGGTCGTCGTCAAGGTCTAGTGTTTGTTAGTCTGTTGTGTTACGCATCAGTATTCCAGCTATGTGGCGGGGGTAAATCATCGAGTCTGGACCAGACAATCCAGTGATCAACAACATGAACATCGATCTGAGCAGTTGGGAACAATGACATGTGTCAACCAAGTCAGTGAGCCTGACCACCCGATCACGTTAGTCGCCTCTTACGACAAGCATGAGTTGCTGATATATGTATCATGTTTCTAAACTTTTACGTGGGGTCACATAGCGTGTTGTGCGACAGTTTCAGATCAAATAACAAGACAAGAGACTATTGTAAGTTGTATTCAGATATATAGGTCTGAGACAACCTAGCGGACTGGTGTGTCGTGTAGCAGTCGTACGATATCCACTTAAGCGTATCCTGGTACGAATTCTCGGAAATAAACTCATAGCAAGGGACGTGGAATTGGTTCGAGTTATGTAAAGGATGTCTGGCCCTATATCCGTTGCCATGGTTTCGGCAGTGGTACAGGAATCCAACCAGCATCACTTCGGCTCTCTTCTCAGATGAAGCTGACATCCGGGTTAGAACTGGTCCTCAGCAACTCATGCTTGTATTAACGGAATAGGGTGGTCTGACTCGATGACTACGCTGACACATGTCATCAGTTCCAAATTGCGCAGATCGATGCTCATGCTTTGATCACAGGATTGTCTGGTCAAGACTCGATTATTTAGATATAGTCTCGATATAGCTGGAATATATCGCCGCTAAACAACAAACAAACAAACGAGCGAGATAAACCTGATATAGTGTTCCAAGCACAGTTAAACATAACCAAATCAAAGCATGTCCTCTAGAGGTCACATACGAAAACCATTAACGTCTTCTCTCTAAATAAAGGACACAGTTTAGCCTAGTGGTTAAAGCGTTCGCTCGTCATGGCGAAGGTCCGGGTCGATTCCCCACGAGTACAGTGTGTGAAGCCCATTTCTGGTGTCCTTTGCCGTGATATTGCTGGAATATTGCTAAAAGCGCCGTTAATCCCAAGTCACTCACCTCCAAATATTTTTGGGGGCAAAATCAAATGATCGTTCCCGAACTGTCAGGTCTAAAGCGTGTATGGACTTACATGTTAGGTTATAAAAGGTCGCTCAATAAACAGCTATTGGAACTTCCTTGAATGAACCATTACAACCGTTACCAGGTTTGTCTTATTCTGCAGTCTAAGTACAAGCAAACCGAATCATTCTCTTTTCGATTTTTCAACAAAATAAAATGAGAATTCAACACCAATTTCATCACAGACGTAACAGCCACATACAATAAAAACAAACATTCGAAGACGCTTAATACGATTAAGTAGTGTCCCAAATATTATAAAAAAAGACTAACCAGTTTGATTAATATGTTTCTCGATCCGTCTGTCGTTTTAAATAGCCCAAAGTCTCAATCAAATCTCCGTGCAGTATCAATCTTCTTTTCAGTTGACATTTCCCCACAGTAGAAGCAAAGTATAGGCTATCAATAGCGAGAGCATCGTTGCCTTTTGTGTGTGAAACCAGAAAGCAATTAGAGACTTGACATCTTAACAGCGCAATTGGCTGAAATATGCCCCAATATCTTCCATTTCCCCAATGATAAAGTAGCCCTGATTAGAGGGATGTGTGGGTATATGGCGCTCTCTCACAATGCCGCTGCCGAGATGCCACTTTGTATTCCTGTCCTGGGACCAAGATCTATCACATGTCCCGCTGAGACAGTAGGTAAAATTTTAGGAATTTTTTCTCGTAAAAACGGATTTGTCGTCTGCTAGATCCGAGCACCCTCCGCAGGTAATTATCGTTTCAATAATGATGACTAATTGGCGTAATTATCACCTGATTAATGAGCTATCTCCTGAAAGCTGGACAATTGCCGGCACAGTCTCGCGTGTCATACAATACCTGAATGTTGAAATAGTCTCTCCAGGCGGTACAGCACAGGCAATGGCCACCTCTGGTTTGCCAGGATAATTTTCACGCTGAAAGCAGCTTGGTTTACAGACTTGGTTTCCCTGTCAGATAAATGAATAAACAGTTACAAAAACCCGCTGATAAATGAGTGAAACACCCGACACGATATTCAGACCCCCCTACGCGAGCCGTTGTCGCCATCCTTGAAACCCACGAACTACCAGAAGTACGTTGTAGATTTAGAGTTATCCCCCTTTGTTTTGCGATAGAGGTCGCTGACTGTCAGTCGTGCCACATGCTCGTAATTTGTCAATAAATGACTTCCGTGCTTTGAATGAAAAAGGTAATGAGTCGAAAAGTTAGTGAATCGTATCAATTTTGTCCAAATGACGCACGACTTGCAATTATCTAACATAACTAAACTGGCAGACACAACCATTGTTCACTGCCCTCGTAAATGTATTTATTTACACCATGTTGTCCTAGCAGAGTCGGGTTTATAGGGTTTTATATAACTTAAGAGCTGCCCACGTGTTCGTGGTTTAAGCATAAACGGAACAAATGAAACCAGCGAATACAAGTGAACACATACAAAGACAGGAGGGTTTGGCCAATGATATTTGGAAGTGATTTACTTATGTTACAACCTCGTCAAGCCATCGTTCTTTCGCGCGTTCGTTCGTTCGTTCGTGCGTTCGTGTATTGTTTAATGTCGCACCCAGCAAAGTTCCGGCTATGTGACCTCGGTCTGTAAGTAATCGAATCTGGACCAGACAATCCAATGATTGACACCTTGGGCATCGACCTACGCATTTGGGATACGTTGACATGTGTTAAGCAAATCAACGGGCCTGACCAACTCCCGTTAGTCCTCTGTTTCGACGAGGCATATCCACTATGACGATACAGATATGACGAATACCTGGATATATCACACCATCCTACTTTGCACTTAAATAAAATAAATGTGAAAAACGATCTCTAATTCAGCGAAGAACCTTCAAATTGGTGTTTCACCTCTCATTTATCTCAAGAGCCGCCCGTCACTCCCTAGAGTTGGGTTCCTCAAGGGTGCCAGAATCCAGTGGAGGGCAAACTCTTACAAGTAAGTGGGTATAGCTTTAGGCCGTCTTAGGACTGTTCCAATAATATCAACGCGCTGGGCACCGGACATGGGCTCCACACGTTGTACCCGGACATGGGCTCCACAAGTTGTACCCGGACATGGGCTCCACACGTTGTACCCGGACATGGGCTCCACACGTTGTACCCGGACATGGGCTCCACAAGTTGTACCCGGACACGGGCTCCACACGTTGTACCCGGACATGGGCTCCACACGTTGTACCCGGACATGGACTCCACACGTTGTACCCGGACATGGGCTCCACAAGTTGTACCCGGACATGGGCTCCACACGTTGTACCCGGACATGGGCTCCACAAGTTGTACCCGGACACGGGCTCCACACGTTGTACCCGGACATGGGCTCCACACGTTGTACCCGGACATGGACTCCACACGTTGTACCCGGACATGGGCTCCACAAGTTGTACCCGGACATGGGCTCCACAAGTTGTACCCGGACATGGGCTCCACACGTTGTACCCGGACATGGGCTCCACAAGTTGTACCCGGACATGGGCTCCACACGTTGTACCCGGACATGGGCTCCACACGTTGTACCCGGACATGGGCTCCACACGTTGTACCCGGACATGGGCTCCACACGTTGTGAAATCGGATTGGGGCTTCCGACCACCAACCTCACAAGAAAGGTGGACTGATGAAGACAAATTCTAAGCTTAGTCTTGGACACTGGAGAATATATTACAAAACATCACCCAAATTATGTGATCAGGAAAGTCTACTCTGATACGAGGCGTTTTTAGATCCATTTGCAAGGAATTTGATATTTGCAAATATATTTACATAAGAGAGTCCTAGCCTAGTAATCTTCACCCGTGGAGGTCCGGGGTGGAAAAGGCCTTCAGCAACCCATGCTTGCCATAAAAGGTGACTGTGCTTGTTGTAAGATGCGACTATGCCTGTCGTTGGTCAGGCTCGCTGACTTGGTTGACACATGGCATCGGTTTCCAATTGGGCAGATCAATGCTCATGCTGTTGATCTCTGGATTGTCTGGTCCAAACTCGATTATTTACAAAACACCGCCATATAGCTGGAACGTTGCTGAGTGCGGCGTAAAACTAAACACACTCACTCCTAATAATGTTCGTCTGCCCACACTAATAGGGCATGCGCACTACACAGCCATAAGTTTAGGCAACGTGCATTTATCTCCCATGAGACCAAACATCAAGCCATGGATAAATGGATAAAGCGTCACCTTGAGACTTGCTAAACACGCATGTCTACACATGTTATTGTCATCGTTTAAATCAATGGTATTAGGTGGCCTTGAGGCCCGAATGGCTGGTTATACCGAAGTCAGTGAGTGAGTGAGTGAGCGAGCGAGCGAGTATGGTTTTGCGGTTTTGGACCTCACATATTTTACCCATGTGGGGAATCGAACCCGGGTCTTTGGCATGGCGAGTCTAAGCTTTAACCGCTAGCCTACCCGATCACCGCTCATACCGAGGATTCGATGTTCAATCCTTAGGTGGGACTATGTCTGAACAAAATTGAGTTTCCATCTTAACTAAAGGTACAGATAACATGTGTATTGTAGGAATTCAGAGAATTGGAAAAGTTTTCTAGTATGCTTGTTTGTTAGTTGTTTAACGTACACAGTAATGTTCCACCAATATAGCAGCCATTGAGGCTGAATCAGACAATCCAGTGACTGACATCATGAGCATCGATCTGCATTTTATATATGATGGCCGTTATCCACCACGTGAAAGATTCAGACCATCCGGATGCTGAAGTCCAGTTGCAGCCGACGCGGGATCTTCAAGCATCACAACCAGGATATCCGATGATGCAATCCCGATGTGCACTGAAAGTCCTTCTCGGTCGGAGTTGACGTGTGTGGTCGTTAGGAAAGTAGAATATGCTCATCATAATGAAGAATTATCACCTAGCATGTTAAATTGAGTAAACATATTTACTAAATGGATTTCCGCATAATGTTCCTATTGCTGAAATGTTTTTTTTATTACTTTTATCATTTACATGCATAAGAGAGTTTCTTATGTCGTTTAATTCTTTGCCAAAAATGCACTCTGTCTGCCACGATGACATCAGACCAGAGAGCATGTTATGGCATCTCTGTAAAACATATAAAAATATAGCTCATTAATATTTGTTATTGCCTTCTCAATGTATGCTCCCCATTTGAATGAATTGAATGCTACACAATTATAGTACGCTTATGAAAACTTAGACATTTTCAGAACATCATTACTTACTTTGAAATATTACAATTTAATCCCCATGTTATCAATATTTTAGTTGAATTATGCAAACTTGCAAACACCGTCAAAACGCGTGGATGACATTAATGCATAAAATTATGTAAATGACGCGCAGTTTTCCATTACTGCGAAAGTTACCGTTTTCTAACTCATTAAATAGACGCTTCAGCCACAATTACCCCCATTAACGCCGGGTTATGATAAACACATAATATTTAAACTCCCATTACATACTAGGTGATGAGGTATAATTACAATGATACAAAATATTTCAACAACAATACCTTTCAATTCTTCCTTTCGCGGTTGCGTACAATATTAGTCGTAACTTTATATTTATAACCAATAAATTAGATTAAGTGGAAGAATGGCTAATAAACGAACAATTTTCCTTTATACAAATTCATATTTATGGCCTGTACTTAACACGGTATATTTTAAATAACGCTTAACTGTACGCGATGTACCCTGTGGAAATATTCAGGGTGAATGCTAAATACACGCGATAATGCTTCCTATTGCCTAAGCGAGTGAGCCAGCGACGCGAGACGTGCACGATTGACTGTTGGCTTGCAGGAAGACAAAAGGCTGGTGTTCTTCAACACGGATGGTATGCTAATGGTTGGAGTTGATGACGCTTGATTATGTTCATAAAGACGCCAAAAGTATTTTCCAGTCACACTTTTGGCGAGGTAAGCAGACGCTTGGATCACAGTTGATGTTCGACCGCCCGGGTATCAGGCCACCCGACTTCCATCCAGTTCATTTATGTAATACCATCATCGCATTTATCTTCAGCCATGCATCACTCAGCGTTAACCTCTGACACGTAAACGCTTTAATGTCTGTCTCCCCAGTTTCACGTGAGTGTCGGTCAATGGGAAGTTTTCACCGCCTCATAACCCTGTCATCGACGTCTTCTAGAGTGACACGTTTTGTAGTGCTGGAAGCTAAGACTAGGGAACAATTAGCTGAGATTTGTAATAAGAGACGTGCGAGGATATGTCCTTGTAGTCGTCCATGGTGATTTTAACGTTCAGGTTTTGTTTGCCTTCTCCAACCTCATCAACGATTTTTAAACAACGTGGTCAGTTGCAGCATCAGTTGAGACCGTATCAGGTAAATCTTACTCCAGTACCGAATCAACAGAAATAGACAGCTTACGAGGCCAGCTTACGTTGTTCGAGCTAGTGTTACTGTCAGCGCCACGGGGAGGTGTGGGTCTCTTTACAGGTTCTATGTCCACGGTGGTACCCACAGTTACTGGGGTACATTATTGCCAGTGAGCTTTCGGGTAGCTTCACGTGGCAATGGAACGAGGTGAGTAGGGTCAGCCATCAATCTTACCTGTGTCTATTACAAGGCAATTACCTGTACAGATTAGCGACATCTACCTGTCATCCCATTGTAACGCCTGTCAAACACACCTAACTTAGGTAAGTCACGTGATTTCGCCTTCCCCACCCACTGTCTTAGAAATGGGGCTAGCGTGTCACTCCGCATCTCGGAGATGTCACATCCCACTGAAGCTGATCTGGCGCACCCATTCTATAATAAATACTGTCAGAAGTCCTGTTGGTAAATAGTCAAATTGTAATTATCTGTTTAAATACAAATTTGCAGTATCCCCTAACTGCTACGTGCGTGGACCCCACGCGGTTTAATGTGTGCGTGAAGCCAGGGAGAAATGCTTGGAGCTTGAACGTTTGTTCTCAGTGTTTAATATGTTCGTGAAGCCAGGGAGAAGTGCTTGGAGCTTGAACGATTGGTCTCAGTGTTTAATATGTGCGTGAAGCTAGGGAGAAATGCTTGGAGCTTGAACGATTGGTCTCAGTGTTTAATGTAACTAAAGTGTGGCTAAACTCTGACAGGGGACAAAACTCTGTGGATTGAATTTTATAGGATATATATCTGGAAAAACTGAATGTTGTGATGGATTCCGGGATTTGAGTGAGCTTGCTTTTTTAGCAATATTCCAGCACTATCACGGTGGGGGACACGAGAAAATGGCTTCACACACTGTACCCGTGTGGGGAATCGAACCCGTATCTTCGGGTTGACGAGCGAACGCCTAAACCATTAGGGTACTCCAACTTTAATAGTAGTTCGCAATGTGAATCTTTTTCAAGACGTTTACCCTTATTTTTATATTTGTCCTCTTCAATTTTCTTCGGCCTGCAATCTTCTTCATGGCTGCTTTGACTTAAATAAGAGTATTCCAACGGGCTTGAGTGAGTGAGTGAGTGAGTATGGTTTTATGCCATCTTTGGCAATATTACGGCAATATCGTGCTAGGGGAAACCAGAAATGGGCTTCGCCCATTGTACCCATTTGGGGAACCGAACCCAGGTCGGCGTGGCGAGCGAACGCCTTAACCACTAGGCTACCCCACCGCCCTACCGGTCGTAGGTGAAATAGTTAAATAGTTTTGGATCTCAAGTACGGCACTGAGGCACAAGTACTTTAATTAATCGTATATGCCAATTTGCAGCGCAGAGTTGTGCCCCTTGAAAACCACCAGGAACCTCAGCTCGTGGGTCCGAATCCTTGTTTGCCTCGGTGATGATTCTAGTATAGATTTGTAGTCACATATCAACGCTTGTGTAGTCACTATGGTGGTCGACGTTGAAGACCTCTAGTCGCTTCCGACCATCAACACACTGCGTCCTTATAGCTAGAATTTTGTTGAAAGCAACACCAACTCATAAAGGGAAAAACTGGGTAACTCAAAGATGGACATTGCCAAAAGAGCCATTTCTAAGGAACAACTCAAATGGACAGGGCATGCGTATCTGAAATCGGCTAAAATAAAGTATATATGCACAGAGTGCCAGATAAAATTTAGCTCATATGGGTACTGTACCCATTTTATTTTGGGGAGTGGGTATGATGAAAGTTGAGTGGGTATGATGAATGTTGAGTGGGTATGATGAAAGTTGAGTGGGTATGATGAATGTTGAGTGGGTATGATGAATGTTGAGTGGGTATGATGAATGTTGAGTGGGTATGATGAAAGTTGAGTGGGTATGATGAATGTTGAGTGGGTATGATGAATGTTGAGTGGGTATGATGAATGTTGAGTGGGTATGATGAAAGTTGAGTGGGTATGATGAAAGTTGAGTGGGTATGATGAATGTTGAGTGGGTATGATGAAAGTTGAGTGGGTATGATGAATGTTGAGTGGGTATGATGAAAGTTGAGTGGGTATGATGAAAGTTGAGTGGGTATGATGAATGTTGAGTGGGTATTTCATTTTCCGTTACACACTGCTTTCAAGCATGAAAGTATTTCCGTTATTTTACTCACCGAAGTATATATCACTGAGTAAGTTTACTAACCAGGTATATACTGCCTTATGTCATACCTAAATACTTAAATCTAATTGAAATGATTTCATAAAGAATCACTCATCCTGTACTGACAGTACAACACTAGTCCTATACTAACTGTACAATATGACAGCAATCAATGTATGTTCATTACGCAGGCGATGTTTTAGAAACATGTTATGTACGCATATGTTTAGATCTAAACCTTTTGGATATCTAACATTATAAATGCGTGACTGGTACTCAACAATTATTTATTGGAAATTATTGGAAATTTTACCGGGACGCGCAGCTTATCTGGGTCTGCGTGTATATAGAAAATGCTTAACTACAATAGTCTGTTTTGAAGGTCAATATTGAAAAGAAAACATGCACTTGTATTTGAACAAAAAAACCTGAAATGATTTAAAAAGGTTACTTGGCTGAAAACACTCAAGATAACACTAAAGGTCTTATACTAAGATACACTTGTCAAATATGTCATGATCTAATAATTAATCCCTGATCTGTCCTATTTATATTCACAATCTAACATTGGTGTGTAATTGTATTATGTTACAAATTGCTATCACCAAAAATGGATTGTGTTCGGAATTGAAACATGGTTATAGATATTACAAATGCGTTGCCTTTCATTCAAATTATGCTTTGTTGCTTTGAATAATTAATGCGATGTCGACTGCAAAACATTATTTGATTCCATTGGCCACAGCAAATAGCTCCATGTTGCAAAGTTTTAAACTGAAAACATTTCGAAAAATCGTTGTTCGTAAAACAAGTGACTCTTGTCTAATTCACAACTGAAATCCATTTTACTGAAGCGTTCGTCTTTAATCCTGAGATAATATAAAACATAAAAAGAACATTGTTGTTCAGATTTTCGAAGCTGTATGGCAATGGACGAGAAAGTTCACTCAAGAAATATCTCTTCTTTTAACAAATCAAGAAATAAAAACATCTATGGTTTCAAAGAGAGTGGGTGTGCTGAGATTTATTTGCTAACTTTAATAGTAGTTCGCGATGTGAATCTTTTTCAAGACGTTTACCCTTATTTTTATATTTGTCCTTTTCAATTTTCTTCGGCCTGCAATCTTCTTCATGGCTGCTTTGACTTAAATAAGAGCTTAGCTATTTTATATTACACCTAAAATATTGTATCACTAGGCAACAAATTCAGTTTTAAGCTCATATCAATTACATTCAAAGCCCTAAACCATTTTATCTGCTTTGCTAAATACGGCTCTTCAGTCGACTGTCACAGATCTCGCTGAAATCTCGTGGTAACTACAATCTCGCGGGCGGATAACTGCTTGGATAATGGACCGATGTTTTATGTATAACAAACGTAAAACAGTTGAGAACAATAAGTGCACATTACAAGTAATTACAGCATAAATTGCACATTACTTAAGTGGGGATCTAGATCGCCCTATCAAACGTCTTCCGAGCAGAATGACGGTATCGGATTCAGCCAACTCCATCCCCATAACCATTGGCTGTCCCGTCGTCAGTCACCCTCCTCCCGTCTGGCAAATGGGCTGTGTTAATGGTAAAACCAATTCTTTCTGGGCAATCTCCGGGGATAAGGTCTCCATGCCGGTAACTGCCTTCGTCAACATCATGGCCGACCGACGGTGTAGCCGGACACGAGGACGGTAAACAGCGTCACCGACTAAAGGCTTGTCTGAGTCAACCAAGCGCTTATTTGATGGTCGAACCCCAGTATTTAATGCTGAATTTATGTTCACGGACCAGGTTTAAACCATCAATCACTATCGCCGTTTCCCGTCGCTGCAAGCTACCGTCTCTCCGTTACTCTATTATGGCGTCCCTGGAGCAAGGACGACAATGCGTCGATCTAACTCTTGGTCGGTGTGTTCGTTGCACCAGAAGCATGCATTGAGGAGGCCAAATCGGACGTGAAAAATAACGTCAAAGTTGGTCATAAATTTGCCGCAGCTACATCTAGTTTGTGAAGGCGATCACTCTGGAGTCATTTCAGCTGTCAAACGATTCTTCTGAGACCGACACGCTAGTTGTGTGGTTTAATCTCTAATTATGTCAATACTTAGATAACTTTGAAGTCGGGAGCATTTTGTTTAAAATTTGTCAGTTGAAATTTGTGGTCGCTGGCGTTCATTCTCCCGTGCCAAAGCTGCTCATTTCGGATTCGGCCTAATAGATGTCAGATCATTTCAAGTTTGAGTTTTAATTGCTCAAAATGCTAAGCCGTCGCCTGTCGTTTAAGGTTATTTATGAGCAGATCGCCTGGTCGGTGTTCACTAGCGTAGTTGGGGTGTTTACAATGACGAGATCATCCAAATAGTGTCGGAGGCCATGGGAACTCAGCTGTCCGACACCCGATATGATAAATGGCAGAATGGAATGTAAGACGACCTTATAAGGAAAGTGCATCCCATTATATGAATCAGGCGTCACCGTTGATAGCCATTATAACGTATATAGATTGACTGGAGGTTATTCCAATGAAGGGCGGTTATCTGTGTTCGGACAGAGGGAGTGAGTATATACTAGTAATCTTGCATGAACCTTACATTACTCCTTAGTGAAGAGAGTGTCTGCCTGGTGATCAGAAAGTTGCTGGTTCGAATCCTGATCGCGTCTGACCAAACGATGGTGAATGGACAAGATAAGGACTGGTTGGGTCGAATTCTATGGTCAGGTTGTCCATAGAGCTAAACCAGCCATAAATTGATTCTGATACAGTAGAAGTAAGTGTATGAGTGTAGCTTCACGCTTCCTTTAGCGTTATTTCAGCAATATCATGGCGGTGGACACATTGTATCCGTGTGGGGGAATCAACCCTGGGTATTCGGCGTGAAGAGCGAACGCTATAACCACTCAACTATCAAGAGCAATCGTCTTCCTCATCATTGCAACCAAAGCCACTTCCACAGACATCCAGGATGTGTGCTTTGCTGTAAACATATTTTTACATATCAAAAATGAAATGGATTGGGTACAAGTTATCCAACTTAGGAACGTCCCCTCCCCAAATCCAGGACGAAACCGTGCAGTCGAAGCGTCGTGTTAGTAAGTTAGCAAGTTAGTTAGGGCTCACTTCGCTTTCAGCAATATTCCCCCAATGCCGCTGCGGGGAACGCCAGATGTAGGCTTTACGCGCAGTATCCATGAGTTGAATCGAACCCAGGTCTTTGTCGTGGCTGGTGAACACTGTACCACTAGGCTACCCCTACAGCCCCACTCCGTTGTGTAGTATTCAAATGGACTCGTGTTTGTCTTATATTCGTAATCGTACAACGACTCTTAGTTCAGATTTCTATTTATTGGAATGGTCCTTGCGGCTTTATTTCGCTCCCTCCCTCCCCGTGACGTCACATTGGCCTACTTGGCCATCTGTCCGCGGTCAGAATGCTCTACAACATGACGTATCACACGCCCCATCACGCTTTGCGATTGGTTCTCCGTTACGGGTTAACCTTTCGATTACATAACCGAAAAAGCAACTCATATTTGCATCTTTATTGTGTTGTAATGCAAATGACAAATTGGTCATCGTACCAAGGGCCCTATTGTTGGCCTACATTCCAGCAGCACCAGTGTTTAAACGTGCAACCCAGCATACTTTTCCACACATCATTTCACGGTTGAATAAAACCTGCTTGGTTATCTTTGCAGCATTTAAGGCATTTAACATTCTTAAAATCACAATTCGTATTTGACACATCACTAAATGACGATTCGGAAGAATTCCCTGTTTGAAGTTTTACGGTCAATTTTGACGTGTTATATCACGCGAATTGACTTGCCTTTGCATGTGTGCAGCCACTGAAGCAGACAGTGAGTAAGTGAACTTAGTTTTATGCCACTTTTAGCAATATTCCAGCAATTGAACCAATGTAGGGGATCGAACCAAAGCCTTCGGCGTGACGAGCGAACGCTTTATCCTTTGGGTTACCCCACCGCCGATACATTAAGCAATATCATTAATGGTTGGATTTTATCTATAAGCACCTCCCCATGAATCCGCGAAGATCAGGGTTTGAGTTGGTTGAGTTGGTTGAGTTGGTTGAGTTGGTTGAGTTGGTTGAGTTGGTTGAGTTGGTTGAGTTGTTTGAGTTGGTTGAGTTGGTTGAGTTGTTTGAGTTGTTTGAGTTGGTTGAGTTGGTTGAGTTGGTTGAGTTGGTTGAGTTGGTTCAGTTGGTTGAGTTGGTCTTCAACAATCCATGATTGTCGAAAGAGGTGACTGAAGGAATCAGACGGTCAGGCTCTCTGACTTGGTTGACAAATGTCATCATATCCCAGTTTCCTAAGTCAGTGCTCATGAAGTTGATTGTCTGGTTCAGACTCGACTTCTACAGACTGCTGCCTTTATTTGTGATGAAGTCTGAATCCTATCATGCTTATGATTATGTACGGTTTTGTCGCTTTCTTAACGGTTCACCTCCAACACACTACGTTGACCAAATAGAATACGTGAATGAGGTAACGGCATAATATAAATACACCGGGAATGGACTTCAGTCTTGTGTGGACTCGAAACCACTACCCATAAAAGGGTACAAAAGTGGGAATTAAAATCAAACTTTTGGTTTCACCTTGATGACCAAATTCCTTCACTACTTATCTTCTCAGTCTCTATTGTTTCAAAAAACGAAGCCTGCCTACGACTATCATTATATCAAAACGTTGTGTTGAACTCGTCTTGAACTAAACGCTGCGTATTGAGTATAAATGGTAATTTTGCGGGTTTTATGTCGAACATTGGCTTACTCGAAGTTTATGTAGGGCTCTTCAGCTTCGAAGCAACGGTGTTTGACGTAAGTATATTTAAATGTTACATGGTAAGATTGCTTCGTGAAGCAAATTCAATGGACAATTTTTGTGACGAATGAATTGTTGTTTCATGAATTTTAATGTCAACGCAAACAAGCCAGCTGTACTGTGGAAGGTCAGCTCATGTTGAACTGGTAGGTACATTTATGCATACTGGCACACAGGGTAGTCCTTGATCCAGATGTACAAGCTGTACATGTCGTGACCGATTTCGGTAACCTACTGATGATTCTTACAGACTAAATTAGTCTGTCTCATAGTCCCTGAACCCCCCCCCCCCCCCATATTTTCCTTAACGACTAGTCTTCCCTGCAATGCTACAACCGAACATGAAGGACGTCTAGCTTTCCCAATAATCTCCCAGTTCATTTTAACTGGTTTATTTTATTACCAAAAAACATATATATTTAGGCACTAAGCGTTAGTCTAAGGTAGTTGGTTGTAACAATTGACCAATTGGACAGGAGACACTGACTGGTTTCATGTCCATTCGAAGTCGACTTACTGCTAACATTCTTCATGGAATAATAGTCATACAGGTATTGTATTGCACAGCACTATCTGAAACCAAACCTCTGGTGACGCGTTAATACGGCTTATGAATGATTTTAAAACGTGAAATTCTCAAAATAATTTAATAGCTTATTAAGCCTTAGAATACCAACTGATTATATTTTAGCAATATTAAGTTGTATCAATAACTTGTTTAAGCTTAGTACACAATGCAGTAGTATAATGTCCTGACAATCCTTTCAAACACATTTTCGCCTAGGCAGCCTTGAGAAATGAATCGCCAGCTTGAAGAAGCGTTCCCATAATCCTCTGTGATCCCGCCAAAGGACATCATTGTTTTAGCGTTAATGACGTTACATCAAACACTCGCCCTGTCTTAAAGGAAACATGCAGCTATAACTAAAACACTGTGCTAAACCCGGATAGGGCCATCTCACCCACCAACAATGCCATTGTCATATTTTGATATTTTTATAAATATTTTGTGCTAGCAATAAAATTAATTTAATGTGAATATAACCGAGATTTAACAATAAAACCAGACAAAAAGCAACCCGATTGAACTTTCAATGAGTAATTTATAATAACAACGACTTTATTAATTGCTTCATAACTTTATCACCCGTCTGACATCAGGGGCTAGTCTTCTATCACTTACACTGACCGAGTAAACAGATACGCCCGAAGCCATCATGGAGGGAAAAAAACAAACACGCTTTAATTGTCACGCTCACCGCGGGAAAAATCAAACCTCGGTCCAGTGTCAACAAAATCACAGTCTTTCAACAAAGGAACAAGTAAATTTGATAAAATCATACAGGTTGTGACTATAAAGCTCCGCAATAAGGGATGAAATTACCGGAGGAAAATATCATCGGGTAGAGAGGTTACGTCTAAATGCTTTTAGTTGTGCGTCAATAAAACAGACTAAGGTTCTCGACGGCGTTTCTGGACATGCCTGAGCGGTCCTTCATTGTCCCGCTGTCAACAGTACCACGTTATTGTCGCAAAATTGCTGCTCTAATGGCGATTAAAGAAAGAATTACAGCGCGCAGCCACTATTCGATATGTGAAATATGAAATATAATCGGAAATTGATAAACGGGAATATGGCGAGATTGTATAAGGACTGTGATTGAGTGATAGAAAGCCTGTTGTTTTCTGAAAGACCCTAAATGCAAGGGCCTTGTTCATGTCAGGGAGTAAGTGGAGCTGAGGATTCATTAATTTATGTCATTTTCTGTCCACTGGTTCTGAACTAAAGATCACAGCGCCACCTATCATCAACACTATGTCACCTTTGTGAACAGGTACTTATAGCTGACTCGCGGGAAATCAATGATATAATCCTCCTGACTGCTCCAAACTGGCATTACTCGGAGCTGGATGGATAGTATTTGTGTATCGAACATGGTCGAACATGGTGCCGTGTACTTCACTAATCCTGCTCAATAACCTTAAACTATTAGGGCGATGGGAATTGTATAATTGTTATTGTACACATACCACTTAAGTACCAATAATGCTTGACACTAAATTAACACAACTAAATGAACATTATTGGTCGCATTATCAACACTGTGTTCTCATTTGCATAATCGTTAAAACTGACTAGTATTATCGGGGAAATGTAAAAGAAACGTTGTGCTCATGTAATGCCGTGTGCAAATGTACGGTAATGAATAACTGTAATTGACAACCACCATCCCGAATTCTACCTCGCACAATAATCAGCCTGTTTCGCGTTACAAGCTCCAGAGAACTATGGCAGTTTGGTGAAGTCCACGGAATACATTAGTACTATATTAAGTGGGAAAACCATTTAAACACCGAAACCGAATCCTGCCGACGTAAACCTCACCACCGCATCTCTACAGCTTATTATCAAATCTAATCAGCTAAACGCGACACCAGCCGATTTAGAAAACCTATAATTACAGAAACTGGGTTATTTTTCAGTTGTTGATTAATTTTGTATTTTGACCCATTCATATTTAAATGACTGATTTCTGTGGCTTTTGAGTCGCGTTTAGTAATATTCCATCTTTATCTTGGTGTCTGTAAAAACTGATTCTCGACCGCACAAACCAGTGGTCGATAGTATGACCAGCCTTCAACGCTATATTGTGTTACTAGCATTAATGAAAATTGTCTAACGTTGTTTAAGCATCAACGATCTGCGTCGCCCGGGGTACCAAGAAGTGCACAGTCTGCTAATTCACTTTTTAATCACCAAAACTGTGAACGGCTTGTGTAACCTTGCCAGAATCTTGGTTTATTTTCAGGAACTGTAACCTACCTATTGGAATGAATTCAAACATGAAGATCAGTCCTGAAACTGGTACTAGCAAACCACGCCCCAATCATTCCGACCTTGCATAGCAGAGGCGTACTTACATGAAAGGGTAACTGCAATTTTTCTTCAATATCACCAGTTCATAGCACAGTATATCCTCCATTTTCTCTTTTGACATTGTACAATATGTAACTAAACACAATTCGAGGAGTAGATGTGTGATGATGTCTGAGCTGGTATTTTGCTACATTAAATAACGCTTTTGGGAAAAGTAATTGGCTGAAGACATATTCTTTGATCTTTACAGATCTAACTTGAAGCAAGTTGTGGGTTAGAGTAATATTTATTGAACTGCAAATTTCGATGATAATTTTCTTCCTTCTGTATTTTGAACAACTGATCCTTTAAAGGGACGATTAAGACGTCAATACCACAAGTGTTTGTATATGGCTAAACGTCTCTTCAAGCTAGTTAAACTTTCCTATGTTTCCTATATATAACAGTGAACTGCCAAAGAGGCAGCAAATGCAGTTTGCGAAATTTCAAACAGTGAACGTTTAACCGTTATTAGGAATTAATGTCTTGCTTCTCTGTTATACTTTTGACGAATATGATACCGGGTGAAATTTATTCGAATGTTTCAGTTTCAAATGGTTTTCAATGTAGAAAACCAAGAAGCGCAATGTAATGTAGTTTCTTGTTGAAAAAGTCCTAAATAATTTAAAATGTATCCTCGTGTGGCTGGAATAAAACAAATTATTGGAAACTTTGAAATATTTCAACCGTAACATTCGACATCCGGTGGATGATATTCTTTTATTACCCCACTGACCTGTGACCCGAGCCGGTCACTGAAAGTCAAGATTGACAGGTAAGGTCCACCGTTATTTCAGGTATGCGAGATATCTAGTGTTAACGTGTGGTCAAACGGTAACAAAGCCATTCAAAGGGTAATATAGAACCCCAAGTGAATCTCATTCAGCAAATACTGTCAGTGATATTTTCATTTAAATCCCGCTCGGTCCAAGTATTGACACATTTGGCATTGTTACGACATTGACACCGTCGTAATTACATCCCCATTGGACTGCATTGTGCGGCGGCTACCTCAAGCGGCGATATAAAGAACTTTGAAATGATGGGAATGCAGTTCCCTTGATTGCCGCAAGATGGCGCTTGTCAGACAATTTGCTTCAGTCAGTCCAGCCCGTCAATTATATATCCGACATAATAACCGTGGTCTTGCATACTTCACACCTGTCCAATAACACCATTATTCCCACAAAGCGGTTTAATAACTTGTGTGGAATGACACTGACGAACTACCTGCTACCATCTCATGGAATGTTTTCGTTTCATTAGACGCAAGATGCTTGCTTTTACTCTAATTTCCACATGAAGCCAACATATATGACTGTGAAATAGGTGTCCCAACCCCCCGCCACGGAAGGGTAAGTGGCCCTCCCCCGTGAAAACGCGTTCTCATCACAAGGGGCAGGGAGCTGGATAGCAACGGAAGCTGATAGCACACCTGCATGGAATGTTGAAAGAGAATCAATGCGATTAAAACCGAATAAACACATTTTTCTGGAAAGAAAACACAACTAAAAGGCGAGTATTGGATCTCCGGTATCAAGCAAACGTAAAAGGGTAGACTATAATTGGCTGCGATTCAGACAACAATACTAGTTAGTTCACTTAGACAGTACACAGCCAATGGGTAGCCGTCCATTCACCATACGTGTTCGGAAAACCAGGGTACCCTCGGGCTACCCAGGGTGTATTAGAGGCGATTCTCAACCACGGAAACAGGTACTCAGTTACAAAGTATGGTTATTAAAAGCCGACTTGTTTTCCCCAAAAGCAGTCTTTTAGGAGACCCAGAACTACCGAGTGGGGTTTAATCTACATGGCGTATTCAAGCTGCCAATATTATCGAAGAATCTAGGGAGCTTATTTCAAAACTTGCATTTGTAACCGTCTCGATTCGGGCACTGATTTTGCCATAAAATAGATAGATGACATAGATTCTGTTTTTCGCCATAGAATCTGCTTTGCAATAGTTATTCTTTATAAGAGCATTATCGGATACCTGACATCACACGATCCCTAAACAAATGTAGCTTGTCGCTTACCAACCTTTTATCCTGTATAGTTTCATTACCCCAACGCACCCTCTCCCCACTTTTGGATCATATATTTGGCCAACATGTTCGCAATGAATTCCTGTCCACTGTTTTCTTGATGCTCTAGTTAAACAATGACCGGTCACCGATGTGTTCGTCCTATGTACGACCACCAAATGGCGTTCGTGCAGTGTATTAGAGACCGGTTCTATTTAAGGACATTTGTTTTACATTTCTAACCAAATTACAAACAGGTCACACAAACTAAATAACTAACTAACTAAATAAAATAAACATAATAAAATAAATAATAAATAAATAAACCCCACCCAAAACAGACACATGTGGAAACTTCAACGAAACACCAACGACACAGAATGATGCTACAGCGTTCAAGGGGCACACACCACATTACTACAGCCATCATCATCATCATCATCATCATCTAAAAATCGTAGACTTCTCACACTGGCCAAGACGTAAGTGTAAACTGACTTTAAATGTGACTGAGATGATTTGACAACATTCCAGTTAAAGGAGTTCCAGAAGAAAGGTAGGTCAGTATATGTCTGGTTATTTACATCTAGACACAAAATCACGCCTACCTGGGATTTGAACCCACAGTCGTAGGATTCTGACTCAAGCATGGGACGCAACTCTGCTTATAGTTTTGCGTCTTATAGGCGACTCCGGCACCACTTAACGAAATAAGGAAATGTTAGATGTTTGTAGCTACAATAGTCATAAGTTAATGTTAATGTATGGAACTCACGACTATCTTGAAACGAAGAGAGCTTCTGAAACCTGGCTGTCAATTTGGAAATAGGTTTTCAACAGAGGAAATACGGTATTTTGATTTTTAAATGGACATTGCATTTCAGTGTTAGAGCATTAAGTAGTGCCGCGTATCGATAGCTTCCCGGATGATAATATGCGATAGGGACATACTATATTCATATCAACTGTCATCAATGATAGCGTGATCGATGAGAGAGATACAATCATATGTCAGACATTATTGACGTGTTTTCATCAGCGATATCCTCCGTTATAAACATCCAGCCCATCAAGCATCGAGACTATAAACTATGGCAATAACCTGAGATTGCGTCTCTGATGAGATTGCCTCTGATACCGGTCGCCTTTCACACGGGGAACGCTCGCGTGAGTGGGGACAGTTGTTTTAGACCACAATGCGTGATGATTTGGGAAACAGATAGTCTCAAGGAGACAAAGTTTTAGAAAAATATCAGAAATTTGTTACAATGTGTGTGTCACACGCTAGCGATTGACGGCCTGGGTGTCTCGGGAGGGGTGAGGGTAGGCGATATGGGGGGTGAGGGGCAAGTTGGGGGGTCATATTACTAATGAAGGCAATCACGCGCTACCTGATAAGGTTGTAGGGGGAGTCTAAAAAGACAGTTTTGAGGCTATTGTAGACGGGAATATGTAATTACGACGTGATCACTGGCACTCAATAGATATCTAGTGGTCAGAAAGGATGCTTCCCTAACAACAAGCAAAACGGCTATTTCGTCTTTTCAAAATTGGGGTTAATTTAGGGTTAGGGGTGCTTGATAAGATGCTATGATAGGTTACCGTGCCGCACAGCCCCGATTCGCTTGTTGCGAATGATGTATGCTCTTACGGAGCTAGGTATCTGTTACATTTTTTCTGACTCTCTCTAATCGTGTTCACCAACGATGATTTATCGCAGGTAATTGGCCATTATTTTGAAACCTGTTCGAAGGAAAACAGTAGCAAGAGACCCCTAGAATCATCTCCGGTGACATAAAACACTAAATCGGACTAACCTCCTCATCTTCGGGGGTTTAGATGTCAACCTTTTCACAGATTCGTCGTCGCGGCTCGTTGGGCATGTGCTTTATTTTCCCTACACGTCACGAAAACGAAACATATCCCCCATCTTTTTTCTAAGGGAGATAAAATTTTATCATCAACGTAAATGAATACACAACTAGGTTCAAAATAAAATCGTAAATCAGAAGGTGTCGGTACCTTTAACTATTTAAACAGATGTTGCCTGGTCGTTGGAAAGGGTCCCAATGTTAATCGGGTAACTGTAGATTTATCGTGATTTAAATCTTAATGTCAGCTTAATGGCATGCCATTTTTGTCTCGATGTCAAGCATGCTGTATTTAATTCAAATCTAACCTACGAATTACATGCCTAAAAAGCCTCTTTGTGAAAATGACAGGAAGGCATTGCCCTGTAAGAAGATGGGGTAGTCTTGTGGTGAAAGCGTTCGCTCGTCCCACCAAAGACCTGGGTTCGGATGTCTATGATGGAACAACACGTGAGGCCAGCTGCACATGTCTCAATCACACAGAGATGCTGCAGTACTATACTGCTAGTCTGCCTCACAGTCCCAGAACAACATTATTTTCCCAAATGCATGACCCTAGCTGCAACGCAACGCAACGCAACGCAACGCAACGCAACGCAACGCAACGCAACGCAGCGCAGCGCAGCGCAGCGCAAGGCAATGCAATGAAGTAAGTCGAGATTTCCATACATTTCCCTAGAGGATTCTCCCAACTCATTGGGGCTCCTTTTCCATTTAAATGGGTTTTGGTACTATCAATATAATCTCAATTCAGGGACAAAACATTAGTCTAAGCTATTGCTGAAGGAGACATAAATGATACTCACCCTTGACCCTGTCGTCATAGAGATATTGATGCAATTTAAAAGGATCTCGCTCGTTTCTCACCCCTCCCCATCACCCCACCCATTTCGGACTCTCACCCCCGCGTTCCCCACCCTTGAACCCACCACACAGACAACACACACCACCCCTAAAACAATGAAAATCTATATCTAGTGTTTTTTTTTTTTACCTTTATCGGGTTTTGAGATTATCCTACAGATCAGGTGATCATACCCATTTCTACGTTAAGATCGACATTCACGTACGCGCTAAAAGGTTCGTAACTAAATTATTAAGATTACTGAAATTGATTAGGAATTTGTCAAATTTTGCAATTTGCCGTCGAATCTATAAGGTAAACACGGCTATGAGGGACCGATTAATTTACAAAGATAAGGATCAGGGCTGCATAATTTCCTGACAGGAATCGCCCATCGATGCTACAACCCAGACATAAAAATAGTTTTTAAAGAAAATATTTGAAACTCATTCACACCGTGTAATTCTCATTTTACTTTTTACTTCAAGTCTCAAAATGAATTATCCTTCAGAAGCTAATTGTATCCTGACTATGTATTGCGTTTGGTTATCAAAGAAGCTCTGAAACGAACTTGCTTTGATAGAACATTTCCTCCTTGTGCATAAAGTGATATCTTAATATGGGTACAGTTAAATGAAGGAAGCAGCCTTACTCTGTTTCCCTCGGGGGATGTGATACAGAATTACATCATTTTATACGAATAATTGCAATGTGGGTTTTCATTACGCATGTCTTCAGGCAGAATCACTCTTTAAATATCTTCGTTTCCCTCATAATGTTGAGACTGTTTCAATGGGGGATTGTTCAGCCGTACGCCGTTGACAGGGTGGCCTCTATTGTATACGACTCTATTAGAAAATTGGTTTACTGTGTTGTAGACCTCTTGAGCTAGGCTCTTGATTTCACAAGTAATAAATCCGCCGAGGTTTCAAGCTGTGTAGCTTGGGGAACACCCGATCGGGAAGAGGACAGATTATCAAGGGGTTTGTGGGAAGGGACAACACCTGCAGGTTGAGACTCTGTGAAACAGACCCTGAAATTGTCTTGGATGATTCTGCGGATTGGGAGGGTATTTATTGCCAGATGTACCATCCACTGCTCTGATATACTTGTAGCTCAGTAAGACAGCATTGTGTCCTTAATACGTAAGCCCGGTCACGTTTGTTCCCTAAACCAGTGTTTTGTAGTGTGTCCATTCATCGTGTGCCTGTGTTGCTATTTGATACACCACATCCTACCAAGTCTTGCCTTTGTGGCATTGTCAGCTTTGGTCGGGAGGGCTCTGTTCAGGGAGGCACATCTGCGAGCGCTACCTGACTTAGGGACTGGGATAAATAAATTTGTTTCAGGCCTTAAACACTGTGTTTATATTTCATCAATTTGGTGTTTTCCCAAAGCATCTTCAATATCCCTATAGCTAGAAGCGAGAGCCTTACAGAGCTAAGGGGCTTTCTGGAGTCGAACACAGACTGGAGAGTGTTGTCATGCTAATGTGTAACCCGAGTAGAGCGAGGCTGGCTACTATCGCCGATGCCTTCCCTGGGGCAATAGCCATAGTCGTGCTTGTTGGTGTTTAAAAAATTCATTGAGATCTCAGCCTTGTATTGAGATCGTGTACAGAGCCGCTCAGCGAGTGAAAGGGAAGCCATATTGGAAGTGTTACCCTAACACGTCGGGAACGTGCAGGATAGCCTGAAGCGACTAGCAGCCATCATCTAATTATTTGTTGTCATAAAGCCGGTTAAATGGAATTTTTGCTGACTTGTCTCGCAAATGAGTGAGTTTTGTAAACATGAACTGAAATAAGTTGTCATCTTTGAGAGACAGAAATACTGAATCTACTTCTCTGCCCCCTTGATGAAAGTAATATGAGCCCTCGAGATGACGGTATTGAGGGAGCCTATCTAAGCATAGCAACGCTTTGAAGTGCGCTACAACTAAATGAAATACAAATCTAATCCGGTATGTAATTCATTCCTTGCAACAATGACACATTTTCGGCTACATATGAAACACAATCAATCTTAATAGGATGCTATCTATGGACGAACCTTGATGTTTGTAGGTGATATCTTCCATACGACTCATTGTAACGAGATCAAAGCGGCGGCAGAGAGCAGAATGAAAGACACTATTTTGAAAGAATTCATGGGAACTGTATCAGAGTGTTACAGTTTGTTAGAATACAAAACATCTAGTTTAGTCCTTTCTTGTACTACATATTTAAAAACCATGTAAAGTTTGAATAGGTATTCAAAGTACAATAATCGTTTCAAGTTTGAAGTATTTTATCTCCCATCACAACAGAACAATACTTACGTCATGTCGAACATACCATAATAATTTTGGTAGATAAAAATTTACCCGTGTTAGGGAATAAACTGAAGTGGTTTTCGATTGAAAATCGTGTTTATTACTGAATATTTTTTTTCTATTCCTGGTGACTTGAGTAAATATCAATCGCTAGCGGATAACTACGAGTATACCGAGTCTTGAAGACATTGACATACTCAGTTTTTCAATGTTGATAATTATCTAACTATATGTAAAGTAAAAGTTATCTAAGTTTAATTTCGACTGCAGGCAGATTCGTAACAAAACATAGTCTACAACAGAATATACCGGATCTCTGAGGTTTGACGCGAAGACACAGGTTAACATAAGTCGTTAAAATACCCACAAAAATACAGTTTAACGTCAGACCGGAGGGACTCTGTATCAGAATTGAAAGTAAAAAAGAACGTGATATGTTTGAAGAGAAGTTTCACAATGTTCGCAATATGAACTGACAAAACTACGCCACACACACACACGCGCACACGCACTTGTGGTCGATATTTATGTGCAACTCAACGTTTTACTTCATTTTTCCTATTTCATCTCACCCACACAGTCCAATGGCAGGGGATAATTATAAACACACCCTTTGTGGGTATTTGAAATAAAAAAAAAATATTACATGTATGTTCGTTAGATGACGGCTTCACTTGGCATCACGTCATGTAGTCTTCATGAATGAACATATTGTCAATAAAAATGATATCATCTGCTGTTATTGTGTGGGTAGACTGATAAACTTCTTCCATGTAAAGTCTACTTTTGGCCAGAAGTATTTTACTTGCGGTTTACAGTTGCAGTATTTTTTAAAAATATGAAGAATATGTTTGACTCTTTGGTTTTTGTGAGGAAGTCCTCACAACTCATGCACGCCCCTGTCAGTTGCATGCTATAGGCATGCTGTATTGGGCAAACGGCCTGCCCAGTGCACACAATGGGCAGATGTTCAGATTGGGTGTATCACAAACATTGCCCCAGTAGCGCAGAGACACACCGATCAAATGTATCAAGGCGTAATAACTTTAAATATCACAAGTCCTCAGTAAACACATTGTTTACTCCTGCATAAACAGATGGATCTATGTGTCCCACCTGTAACGGAGATAACGTTTACTCATTACTTTGAAGGAAACTTGTAGCGTTGCATTACATAAAAATTACAAAACAAAGTTAAGCGATTCATAAGACGACATTTGCTCAATCTGACAACGTCATACAAGCGTGATGAATAGCAAGAATATTCATAGCCTACTTGAAAATGCAGCTGTTTTGGACGTGTTCGATCCTGACTTAAAATTGATAGGTGAAAATATGTTTGTAGATGCAAGTACATACGTCAAGCGTTTTATACTGTTGAAAACTGATATATGTTATGTGAGCTTCATCCATAGTCAAAGCTTGTTCCCGAGTATATACTTCACATACATCTTCCAACCAGGTGTTGATGAAGTGGCAAAAGCTACATCATCACTTGCAAATTGTTGGTGCCAGGCAACGATTATGTCACCATAAGCAACAAAGTGAAATATAAGTCGTCATATTGTTAAAAACATGTTTGTTCTCCTCTCGACGACTGGAGATAGTGTTGACAAGGGAGATAATCCCCTTCATCGAAGGGAAATGTACACCGCCGTTAACGTCGACCCTCGGCGCGAGCGATACACACTTGGCTTCGGGTTGATGGAAAACTTTGTTTTCCTGCACAGGTGCAATGCAGGTGCAATCCGCTAGACTTTTTTCCTTCTATTTTTAAATCTACAACTACACTGATCTATAGCAATACACGTAAAAATGCAAGATGATTGGTCAATCTTTGGGGGAAGAGCGAAACAGACTGAGAACAGTTGTTTGGTAGAAATTGATCAATCTTTTGGGGGAAGAAGGAAAAAGATTAAGAAATTGATATCTGAAAAAATCAAACGAGGAAGGAATGTCAATAAAAACGTCAATATCGTCCATTCGTTCTCTTTCATGTGACCAAAAAACAATCAAACTCGAGGAACATGAGGTCATGATTTAGAAATATGCATCACATCAATTAGCAACATCAGTGGTGTACCAACATTGGCATGTACACCCACCCTTTTGTATACAACTATAGGTGTAACAGAGCATAAAGAGAAGAACTGAGAAGCGTTGTGTGGAAAATTTGAGGAGAGGTTAAGAGTCGTGAAGGTAACAATCTGAGAAGAGGAAAAGAGCTTTTGGATGGAGACGAGTCGAGACTACAGAAAAGTAGATAGTCGTTAGGCAGTCTGAGGACAAGATGACAAAATACTGAAATAGGAAGAACCTGGGTTAGTTTGGGTTAGAAGTGAAAACTTTGCAAATCAGAGCACAACATGTAACTCGGTCCGTAAAAAATCAGATCAGCGCGGAGAGGCACAGAACTGGTGACAATTGTATGCCTTCTTCATGTCTTTCTGTCCTGTCCCTATATCTTTACACAGGGAAGTCCTTCAACCCAAAGATAGTCTTGTCTGTAAAGTTCAGAACTGCTTTCAAATCATAATGAACTTTTGCAAATGGAGGCGTTTACTTACAAACCTACAGTCAAAAGAAGCGACAAGGACTAGGGTGCCAGAAGTTCATACAAGAAGAAGATGGAGATCACAGTCCTTAGTCTTTCGGAAGTGTTGTATAAAGTCATATCAGATGAGGTGGGAAAAAATGCCGGCTTAAAGGCGTAGCAGCACCTTCTCATTGACCTCCTCATTCCAGAAGTTTCTTAAGCAGTAAGGTATTAGGGTATTACGTGGGGCGGGGAGGCTATGGTAGTCACACCTCGTATCTTGTTACTATTGGTGGATCTAATTGTATGGAAAACGTGCATTACAGTGCCGTGTACGGGTCCAAGGCTGTCCTGCTGCTGTTTACCGAATCTCTCTAACGAATGCTTTTGGTGTCCTGCAGAAGGTGTGGGGCTGGAGTCAAGTGTCTGTTTGTTGGCATAATTCCGATTACCCCATCGCGGACACTTTCCATGTTGACTGAAGTAATCTTATACATATCGCTTTATAAATCGTAAACTTTCAGCCGTGACATGTTCCAAATTGATCTGAGTTAAGACTGTGGGTCTAAATAAACTATCAGGTTGCGGAGGATACTGACTCGGGGTTTCCGAAGCTGGTGCACGTGTTAGGTGAGTTGACGTGTCATAGAACCGTCATAGAACGGCGAGAGGAATCAGGGCCTTTGACCAACAAAGAGCTTATTCCAGTCTTTAATCGTTGGTGTTTTCTCACTGATAGTTTGGAATATGACGCATGACAAACAAATAGTTTGAAATTGAGAGTGGTAAAACAGTGCAAGGTTGTTTAGCAATCGCCATCAACCCGTCATCCATTAAATGGTGTACATGTATTCAATTACACAGAAATTCCTGGGACGCCGGAAGAGATTGGTGATATTTTATCATTGTGTTTTTAAATAAATACTTTTACCTTTAAGGAAGACATAAAATGCAAGGATGGAGTATTGTTTTACGGAAAACGAATTTAAATTAAATTTGTAATATGGTTGCACCGCTAATATGTCAGACAAGTTCTTGACACATTAGGTAACTTTCCTTCTTCTTGATTGTCAATAGGCCTGTTTCCTTCCTCTGGAATTATCTTAAGGTAGTCAGTGATTGAATATAGATTTACGCCGTTTTTTCCATCAACGCCATGGTAGAGCATACCAGATTTACCAGAATTGTGCTTTTCACAAAAGCTATGAAATTAAACTAACACAGGGTTGCAGTGGCTTTGATGCTATCTTCACCTTATAGTCCTGCTCCAGGGTCCAAAATATACCCCTTATAACATACTTGAAACGTTCTTACTACTTCCACAAGGCATTGTTAGTGTAGCGACACTAGAACTCAGATCTGTAAGGTCATCCATGTTCTTTTATTTGTTTATTTATATCCAACTCTCAACCAACAAGCAAGCTGGCGGGCGAAACAAACAGATATGTTTTTTCACAAATTGTGTAACTAACATTTATGGGAGATTTTATATGTGGGGTCAGAGTATTTGGCAAATGTCTTTAAGTCAGTGCATGATGTAGATCGAAATACATACTTCGCAACTCATAACTGAAGATGACGAAAATGACCTGTCTTTTATGAGTGAGTGAGTGAATTGGGGTTTACGTCGCTTTTGGCGATATTTCATCAATATCACGGCGGGATACACCAGAAATGGGCTTCACACATTGTACACATTGAATGGAACCCGGGTCTTCGGCGTGCCTAGCGAACGCATTAACCACTAGGCTATCCTGCTACCCATGTCTTTTATTAGTGTGTGAGGAAGGGTACGCTTTTACATCACATAATGCCTTAAATTTCAACCACGGGGACAATTTAGATGAGAAAATGTATGATAATTCAGGACTAGCGGGAGATGGGAAACACGAAAAGAAACAACACAGTATCTCGACCAAGTAGCTCTCAGATCTCTGTGCGAACTTTGTTTCGAACTGATGTATGTACCTGACGATGCTGATGTGTACTCGTAATATCAACCACTACGTCGATGTTGCACATAGCGGTGTGATACTGCCAGCACATCAGAATGCATCAACATTCACACACGAGCATCTGAATTACAATTGGTCTTCAACAACCCATGCTTTGAGTAAGAGGCAACTAAGGGAATCTGGTAGTCAGGCTAACTGAGTTTGGTCTTGTTAAAACATCAATGTTGCCAAGATTCTTGCTCACTGAATTGTGTGGTCTCAGCTCTATCCCAATGACCATTAAATCAGCAGTTGACTTAAAGTTTAATTTCTTCAAACGCCTGTTCAAGACTCATTTATTTTCATGGTTTAAGACTAGCTACTATTCTCTCATTATATACAGGTATATTATCTATTCACCTTGTTGGCACTTTGAGTAAGTGACAAAAACATTTACATTTATTATTATTATCATTTTATACATACCTCATTTTCCAGGGTTTACCTTCTGTTAGGTGTTTACACATCATTGAATGTCATCAATCATCTTCACATATACAACACAGATATAAACGTCAACGCCAAAGAACAAACGGTTTCGATTATCGGCAGAATCCGCTGGGCAAAACCGGTGAAAATGATCCGAAAGGATATCTGCTAATTACAAATGAGAACAGATGTTCGCGCAACGTATGAGCTAGTTTGTCATATATATATAACATTTATTTCCTCCATATTGAAGACTACAAAAGAAAAGAAGATAATGAAGAAGAATTGACATGCACAAGGTATTATTTACATGTTAATCAATGTTCATGTTCCGGGGGCATCTGCATTTTTTTTCTACAGAGTGACATATATAAGTGTTAAGAGTCCTATGTGACACCAACAGATCTCTGGTAGTATCTGCTTGACATTCTGAACAGATACTGTATTGTACTACGGCAGCACCCGCTACTCATACACTTTGTGTTAAACACAATGATACGTTTGTTGCCCATGGAAGATGTTAACCATTTAAGATTTCTTGAATTTTGACATAATCATAAAAGAACACATAGAAATGACCTTTGAAACTTGGTGGTGTTACTTATAAAGGGCTGTTCAGTGGTCATGTGGTACATGGTTAAGCCACTGGCTTGTCACGTAGAAGGTCCGAGTTCGAATTCATGTAAGTACAGTTTCTGAGAACCGGTCTGCGGCAGCCCATGTTTGTTAGGTGATTAGAGAATTCTGTGGTCAGTGTGGATGGTATGGTTGATACCTGTCATTGTATCCAAATTGCCTAGGTCGCGACTTATTGCATTAATTGGCTCAGAATCGATTCTTTACAAATTGTACAGACCGCCTTCATATAGCTGAAATATTGCAGTATCAGCGATGAACAAGAAATACAATTCCTATCATTGTGATATAATCAAAACACATTTTACTATTTAATTACTTTTTGACTGAAATATTGCTTAAATGGCGCTCTTTGAACGTTGAAAAACTTTTTTCATGCTTCTCCACGTTCCCTGTGAATATTTATTGGATTCTCGTCACGTGGTACTTGGCGTGGCCAATCTCTGCAAGTCTTCTTCACAGTCCTAGAGCACAATAGACCACGGGTGTCCGGTGATCATACCCCTGGCATGAAGATACCTCACGTTATGTCATCCCTGCCCCTGGGGTCTCGTCAACTGACAGACGCTTGTGCTTTGTGCGTCTGTTCTGGAACCATACCTTCACCTGAAAAACAATAATCCATTCAATGGAAATGTCCATAATTCTCTGATTTACAAAATCTGAACCATGTACATATGCCCAGTCATATACAACACTGGAGACATGCCAATTTAAATATCTATAGGCAAAATGCTTTAGCTGCATATACAGGGTTAAATATGGAACATGCATACATGTGGAAAGTAGACACGGTTCTATCCTTTATAAAGCTGAAAGCAGTTATTTAAATATAAGGTTAAGAGTCACAGTTGTACATGGCATTTGTTAATTATACAACACAGTACAAGCCTACTCCTTCGCCACCACTTGGCGCCTTCGCTTGTTTTCATTGATCTGTTCATAAAACCTTCACTTTTATTTTCCCTATCACGCACAGTGGTGTCTGTTTCGGCAGGTGGTCGGGACTGAATGTTTGTCGTCGTTGATGTTGCATATGTATTAGAACTATTCATAGAATTGTTATCATAATTAGGTTCAGATTACACGGAGTTCTTACTGGATTTACATGCATTCGTTCTACACTACTATAATCTTCTGCTTCGTGTTTTTTAACGTTATATGTTCACCATCACCACCACCACCACCATCATCATCATCATCATCATCACCATCATCATCATCATCATCATCATCATTATTTTGATGTGGTGGGGGGGCATAGTGGTTAAAGCGTTCGCTCGTCACGCCTAGGTACTTGGTTCGATTCCCTACAATTCTTATTTTATTTGTCCAACTCCGTGCACGTGATATTGCGGGAATATTGCTGAAAGCGGCGTAAAATCATACTCACTCAATACTGTTTTTCAAAACCTCTTTGCGTGCCAAGTCAAAATTAATTTGACGTGCAGGTGGAATAGTTCGATGGATCGATATTACACTTGCTTGATAATGCTGGTAGCATCTACACGGAAACGTCGAATATTGTAATTATGAAGTTGTATATCCACAGAACTATCCCCTTTTAAATTGTTCGCCATTATTATTATTGCAAAAGAAGACGCACACACACGCGCAATTACGTGTCAGCGTGGACTTACAAAGACACTAGATGCCATTGTGTGTATTCGTGTAATCAGTATCTTACAATGTAATCATTAATGACAAAAACAAAAATATTTTAGAACGCCAGTGCCATTCTTATTTACATGTCGATATTCAGCAGGGGTAAATAACCTTCATGATTACAAAGACATCCCAAATTTCCCCATCCCGTCACCGAAACACAACACCAAGACATTATTGCAACTTAGAGAGGAAATAAAGTTGGACTTGGATTACTCGTCTTCATTCACAGGTACATAAGAAGTAGCTGTTTCCCCCATTAAACGGCATTTCAAAGTTACACGCGAGTGTTATAGATAAGCCAGATGGGACTTCTTCTTGCTTAAAGGACGTGGAGATTATGTCCCAACTGACGTGTCTTTGCCTAATTACAGCATATCCCTGCTAATGGGTTACATGTACACCTGGCTGTCTTCTGTGGCTGCCGCTAGATGTCACTGGGTGCACGTGCAGCTCGTGCTTGTCATGTGTACCAGATCCCGTGTCCTACTGTTTGCCCTCCCAGCTTCCCCACAACACTAATCGTCCCTGTCTTACACCGCGTGTTGATTTAGTATGGAAACCTAAGTAAACCAAGCTCGAAAGAAGACCACAGAAGACACACAATTAAACCGGAATTTTCTCTAACAATTGGAAGTGGCAGCATTAAAGGTGATGACGTCACAATCTCGCGCATCTCACGCTGACGGTGAGAGGGTCTCGCGCACCTGAACAAATCTTCTACCTGTGATGTGGCAGCGCTTGTATTAAGGAGAAGAGAATAGGGGGACGGGTTAAGTAGCCACACTTACAAAGACAGGGTGGTTTGGTTGAGCTAATAAGTTTTCAAATAGCGGTAATGACGACAGTGTTTTCCTTGGGGTAATTTGGCACGATGTGTACACAGAACGGTGTGAAGTACTGAAGCAGCACACGGGGACTGGTTATACGTGGTGGAGCTAGGCGCAAGCTGTGCGACGGGTAGTAATGTGGTTAGACAGGCATGTACGGTCGCTTCAGTAATATAATACAGACTCCTTCAGTGTTTAATGTGCAAGTCTTCTACACTTTAACTTTAATTTTTCATATATGTGAAGGGGCAGAATGCATGAAAAGAAATAAACGGTTAAATGGTGTACATATTCTGTTTTAAAATGTATGAGTATTGTGGGCAAATTTTAAGAAGTTTAATTATATTATTTAACATATTATTCACGCAAACTAAAAATGCATTTCGTGTTGTCCGCCCATACAATGCATAGAACGACGACTGTTGCCACAAGAGCCATTGCTGTTATTACAGACTGCAATTGAGGCTTGGAACATATTATCATTATTATCATCATCAATGATGTTTTGATTACCTTAAGGTTATCTCTTGTTTTACGACAATAAACTCTGTCTCATAACGCTAATTCATATATGTATGCTCGAGTATCCCCAGTCGTGATATTGCTGGAATACTGCTAAAGGCGGCGTAAAACTACACTCACTTATCCCATACACTTTTGCACGGAAGACACTAGCACATTCTGAAGCATGAAATCGTGTCGGGATCTACGCAGTATACAAATTTTGAAAAACGGCAGCCTTCATTAACGAACACGTGTTGCTGTCCACGTTTTGCGAAAGCACGTTGTTCTCTACATATTTGACATAAGCGGAATATTTGGCAAACGTTTCAATTATATTTGTCTTAATAGCAGAACAACTATATCAGTTTTTCAAATATTCAAGTCTGATCTTTCGAAATAAGATTAGAAATGGAAGGTACGATATTGTGGTTCAACTAGAAGGGAGTTACGGGGTTATCGTTGGTTCGTATCATTTTGTCATTATCTATTTTCAACATGAAGAAACCTGGCGTCAGGATGCGGATGCAACAATGCTAATCCAAGGTCTACTGCCTCGTAATTGGCATTTGTCAGAAGAATGAAAGAAAGAAAAAACAGTTGAGCATCTGCGTCTAACCAGCTGATTATAGCTACAACCTTCTCTCCTTCCAATTTCAGCTGATTAGTCTCCTCCTGACATGGCGTTGCTGCTGATATGCGCGAACGCACGGGTACCACGACCCCCGACTTCTGAAGCAGGCCAGTGGAGATATGGTAAAAATAATTCCCTAAAATAACAAGAAACACGCTAAGTGAAGGCGATATTCAACTGTTAGGCACACTGGGTCTAGATTTGTAATCTTGGGGTGATTTAGTAGCGTACGACGGGAGTTTGTTATTCTTTCAACTATGATAAAGTCAGGGACATTAAGCTAAACATGTAATCGCTAAACAGTGTCGTTATTTATAATAAATTAGTGTTCCGTGCACGGAGTCACCTCCTACTGAGGTTAAAAGTCAAAGAGACGATTTCAAAACTGGCATATGGTTTAATACGGTTTATAAACATTTAATATCGGCACACCATCCAAATGTCCCGTTTATCTTTTTGAAGAAACATTTCTGTTATGTCTTTGCTCTTAAAGAGAGACGATAGTGATTTCTCTGTTTTGATAAAAATACAAAGATTAACATCACCTTGTTTCTAGCATAATGCTTTAAAACCTGGAACGAAAACACGTGAAATACAACATATAATATGTTTGTCAAATTAATTGGATTTGACAATTAATTATGTATTATGCAGCAAAACGAAAAATATGAATAGAATATTTGATGAAAATAGACCTGTAACACAACACACACAGAGGCACAGACACACAGACACACACACAGACACACAGACACACACAGACAAACACACACAGACACAGACACACACACACACACACACACACACACACACACATCTGTCTGAATAGACCAAGTCTATCTGCCACACTTGACCTCTGAATTCAAGAATCTCCAGTTTCCAAAAGATTTATAAAAACCCGCACCACCTTCCACGATATTGGTTTGATATTATTACAAATTGCTCAACCGATTTTAGGAAAACAAATATTGGTTAATATGAAACTTATTCCGTGTTTTAGATTTACACAGTCTGAGCATATGCACATTAATAACAGAGTCGATACGAGCACTGACATTGCTATCAGCGCCCCTGTTGAGGGACAAACAGCCACATCGTTGATGTACACTGAAAACAGTGTCTGCCTTATACGCCCAAATAACAGTGTATACCATAACATATATACATTATGTGTATATATGTCAACACAAACCCTTTTAAGAAAATTACCCATGTAATTGAACCAATCTGACCTTTAAATCCCAGATTGGTATTTTTGAAAGAAGCCTATGCAAGGCAATGCCGTAAAATATCATCATCATCGACGACGACAACAACAACAACAACAACTAAGAAACCAGTAAACAAAAACACCAACCAAAACCCAAAACAACAACGACAACAAAGAAAAATTACATAAACACCAATGAAAACAAACAACATCATACAATAGAGGGGTAGCCTAGTGGTTAAAGCGTTTGCTCATCACACCGAAGACCCGGTGTGATCGTGTCCCTGGAAGGGAACAATATGTGAAGACCACTTATTTGTGTCCCCTGCCGTGATATTGCTGGAATATTGCTAAAAGCGGCGTAAAACTAAACTCGTTCAATGGAGCAGGTGTTCTCCACATGGAAATACAGGAAAGCCTGGTAATTTTTTAAAAAGATGATGTCAAAAACCTTTTCTCACCTCGTAGAAACATTGCATAACCAATGCACGTTTTCTTGGTACGCAAGTATTAACGCATACTTGGTCACATGAGTGGTGTATCAGTCGCGCAATGAGAGCAGTCGAGTTTCACCGGAAAACCAGTTTCTCAGACAGTGACGTACAAACATATAGGCAAAATATGTGCAACGTTTCCACATGTTGTCTGATTTCCTTCTCCTGGCAATCCATCGGTCCGCACCCCCAAGATTAACCTCCCTTTATCAAAGGGAAGCTACTCTAAACCTAGTCTATGGGGTATTTGTTAGGCCTGCTATCAGTGAGACATAACGTTCGGAAGATTCAGATGTACACACTAGAATATGTGAAACATGGTGACAGTATATACATATTTGCCGCTCCCAACCGTTTTAACCTTGTTAAAAGGAAATTATGCCGCAGATATCGTGTAGCACATATGTGGGAACAGATTTCGTTCGACTAAAATATTTCAGAAATGTTTACATCCCCACATTGCCTAAACTTGCAAATGCCTCAACTACATCCCAGTATTTTCAGCATCTTAAACTATTGTTACATTAATAAACACTGTCCAAGTAGGTTTACCTTTAGACTCGATCGCCGATTGACAAGGGTGACACCATGTATATTTACAAACGAGGAAAGCAGTAACCTTCGGCCTTCCCGTTTGTATCTTTTTCCATATCTGACTCCATCTGGTTTCAATTTGATCCTTTTGTTGGAACATGCCGAGAAGCCTACTATCATACGATAAATATACCCACTCCCTCAAAAACCACACCAACCCTCAACACAGACGTACATACAGACACATTCATCCTGGTCTATTTCACAGGTCCTGAACACAATTATTTCCCTTACTGCCATGTTTTTCCTGCAGTGCTAAAACCCAAATGAAACAAGTCCAGATCTTCTCAGGTTCTAAAACTCCACAGGGGCATTTTTTCAATGTAAATTTGATTATTTGTTACTATCAAAACTATATTTATTAATTAAACATTAGTCCGACATCCCTCCCAAACTGAAGTAACCATTACAATTAACAACCAGCTGAGAATGTGAGTGAGTTTAATTTTACGCCGCACTCAGCAATATTCAAACTGTACGCCTGCCGTCTGTAAATAATCGAATCTGGATCAGACAATCCAGTGATCAACAGCATGAGCATTTACCTACTCAACTGGAATACTAGGATGACACGTGTCAACCAATTTCACTCACTGTAATGGACGGAGACGCCATTCCAGAAAATAAATCTGCGGAGTACTTTATAAAATGTGACGCCATTATTTAATTTGCCTTCAGCTATAAACCAATGGCATCCCCCACAACACCCTCATCACTAAGCTTTCACGTCACACCTCCCCAACCCGACCACACACGCCTCCTACCATCACACACGCCATGATAAGGCTCGACTCTCTTATCTGTATATTGTAATAAACTAACATACGTTGTACTCACATTCAAATGGAGATAAACGTACTGCAATCTCGCCTCTGGGAGTTGTGTACTGTGTTTTGACCCGAAGCGTAAAACGCCGTTTCAGTCTTACAATGTGACAACCAACTGCGGGCTATCTATAACTGCAAATCGAGCTGTACGTCGTTATTGGGACCTTGTTAATTTTCTATTTACTGGAAGGGAGTTTGAGTGGTTTAAATACATACCAGCCCAAGTTTAAGTCACAAGCTTGTCGGGTTGCACATGAACATGAGAGAGTATTTCCGTGGGCGAGGTTTTGTTGATTACTCGTATTGAACTTATTGACACTCAAAGTAATTATTTATAGTGTTACATATGATATGAAAGTACACGACTGCAGCAAAGTGGTCTCGAATTTATCTTACAACGTTGGGTTGATTAGGCAGTACTGCACTTAGGTCTCGAGTCTAGTGCTGGGATTCGAACCACAGAACTTCTGATCCAAAGTCGGACGCCTTGTCCTCATGACCAAAGAAGTTAACCCCATCAGCAAGTTGACAAGGTCATGTCAAAGGATGTCATCACTGGACTTCACGCCCTGCTACATCAGCAACATCTCTGACCCTCGCTTGATGAACGTTCTAGTGCCTTGTTTGATAAGGGTACTAGTGTCTTGGTTGATGATAATAGTGATAGTGTCTTGCTTGATCAGGGTGCTAGTACCTTGCTTGATGATATGGTTTTATAGAGTCTTGCTTGATAAGGGCGCGGGTGCCTTGTTTAATGATAATAGTGATAGTGTCTTGCTTGATGAGGGTGTTGGTGCCTTGCTTAATGATATAACTACATAAAAATATTCGATGCACCTTCTCATGTCTTGCTTAATAAATGTATCCTTTCTCACATACATTCTAGTACCTTATTCAATATATACTCTAGTATCATTTTCGATGTACTTCCTTGTACCTTACTTGATATATCTATAGTACCCTGCTTAATAAAGGTGCTAGTACCTTGCCCGACATACATTCTAGCACCTTTCAAACTGAATACATATTGCCATTTAGAAGTCGGTTAAATGTAACATGTTATATTTTATTAAAAAGTGTAATCCGAAATGCAACACATGTTACATTCCAGTACCTTGCTTGATATAAAGTGTAGTACCTTACTTCTGTACATTTTAGTACCATGCTTGATATAAAGTGTAGTACCTTACTTCTGTACATTTTAGTACCATGCTTGATATAAAGTGTAGTACCTTACTTCTGTACATTTTAGTACCATGCTTGATATAAAGTGTAGTACCTTACTTCTGTACATTTTAGTACCATGCTTGATATAAAGTGTAGTACCTTACTTCTGTACATTTTAGTACCATGCTTGATATAAAGTGTAGTACCTTACTTCTGTACATTTTAGTACCATGCTTGATATAAAGTGTAGTACCTTACTTCTGTACATTTTAGTACCATGCTTGATATAAAGTGTAGTACCTTACTTCTGTACATTTTAGTACCATGCTTGATATAAAGTGTAGTACCTTACTTCTGTACATTTTAGTACCATGCTTGATATAAAGTGTAGTACCTTACTTCTGTACATTTTAGTACCATGCTTGATATAAAGTGTAGTACCTTACTTCTGTACATTTTAGTACCATGCTTAATATATCTTTCCTAGTATGGTGCTTGCTGGACGTCCTAGTTTCTTGTTTGACGTAGAGTGGGGTAGCTTAGTGGTTAAAGCGTTCACTTATCACGCGGAAGATCCGGGTTCGATTCCTCTTATGGGTACAATGCGTGACGCCCATTTCCGGTGTCCCTCGCCGTGGTAATGCTGGAATATTGTTAAAAGCGGCGTAAAACCTTACTCACTCATTCAGAAAAGGTTCCTTGCGTGATAGTAACATGGCTCGTGATAACTATGGGCTACCTTCTGTGCAGAAACGTCAGTCAAACGGCTATACCAAACTGAATCAAGACACAGGCATTATTCATGCATTTTCACATACAATAAATTACACATATCAATGGAGATAGAAGCACATACGCGTTAATGTACACACAGAAGTATACGCGTATTATACGCCCCCTTATGCACATGTATATGTATATGTACATACCACAGGTTTAGATTCATGTCAGTCTATAAAAAAAATTGCATGTATAGTAGATTACACGCGGGAACACATTGTAACACAAGAGTTAACTTAGGAATTAGTTAAAATAACATTAAAACTGCTTGTCATGGCCAATTTGAATGCGAACGATCTTCAGAGACGGCCATTTAATTAAAATATTAACCAAAAGATACAGCTACTATGTTGAGCTCGATGGTATCTGTGTGACGCCATTGTAGGTTTTGTCAGGCGTTTAATCCCGGTAGAGTAGGAACCGGTGGATACGATTATGCTCTGCTTTAATGTAATATTACCTAATTTTCTGTCATCTCTGAATACAAATTGAATGCAATCTCTTCATTTATTTATTAAGTAGTGTGATATTCACTGGCTGCATTAACGCTGAACGACAAAGTGTGTTTGTTATCAGGCATTGTAGGCTATGAGAAGCTACTCCTTCGTCCGACTAGGTGCCTGAGATAACTAATTGCCACAGAGTCTAAAGGAAGTTCGTGTTAGCCTGCTACTTCCCTAATGACTCGTTTGAATAAGATATGAAGCGTATCCTTTAGGTAATCAATTACCACATCACAATAGGTCGATTTGACATTATGATTCATAGACCCGCTCGACAAAATAATACGTCGAAGTGGGTATATCAAAAATTCATTAAACGTGTATAATGATTGTGGATATTTTGCTTCTAAACATGGCAGCCACTATCCTGGCTTAATGGCGTTAAGTATGTTTAATAGGGTATCGTGTGCCTGTGAAAAAACCCTAATCTGTCTTCAGCCTACAAGCGTGGTGACAGGTTTCATTCTGTCGCAGCGATGACGCGCTGTATGTAGAAGACGCCAAGCCCTTCTGACGATCGACGAGGTAACCTGACACAAAGAAAACACAACCATCTGACAGGCCCTAACCCATGATCACCCACACTGGCCTTTGATCTGGGGGTTGTTACCTTCCTAATAACAGAAAAATGGACAAGTAATTTGCCGAGGAACAATTAGCCAGATCGTCCGCTGTGGTTACAAGGGCTCAAATCCCTATTGGATGTTCCCGTACACCTAGTCAGGTATTGGAGCTATTTAGTAGTTGGGAATTTGATAGCGTTGCTTGGGACACTTCACAAGCTAGCTATAATGAGTGCCGTCATTTGTTTCGATACTGTCACTCAGGTAGGGACAAGATCTCGAACAATAGGGACCTAAACGGCTCCATTTAGTCCTTACTCTTTAAACAAAAGTTCAGGAATTTAAGGGTGACATTGTTCGGAATGTGTGGGTGGTTGTGGGGACAGGTAGCCGAGGTTGTCAACACGCGGGGTTCTGTATCCCTTTGCATCGGTTGTTCCGAAGTTTGGTTAAACAAGATATCAAGTGTTACAAATACTATTGACAAAGGCTTTTGTTATCGTCTTGCGATTAAAATTGTAACTAAGGTAATGTACGTGAGTGACTGTTATATTGCGCCGCATTTAGCAATATTTCAGCAATATTTCAGCAATATCACAGCGGGGAACATCAGCAAAGGACACACATTGTAAAAATGTTAGGAATCGAACCCGGGATTTCAGATGGGTGAACGCTTTAACGACACGGTTACGCTTCTGTCTATAGATGATATACAATAATAGTGACTTTATATTTTACGAAAGAGATGTATGTTTTCATTGGCCAATTTCTTTTTCCCCCGATGTGACATTGATGGAATATTTGCTAAACACGGCGTAAAGAAATACTCACTATATATTTATTGAAAGTGGCATCTACATTACCTGCATTCTTAATATTTATTACATGCTTACCATTTATTTGATGTCAGCGCTAACTTTCAATTTTAGTGATCCATTCACGCATGTTTTTGACAGCTCTTTCCGCCCTGCGGAGTCGGACAGGAAATGTACTGCCTTTGTCCTTTTGAAAATGATAGTGAGTAAGTTACATTTTATGCGGTCTTTAACAATAGTCCAGCAATACCTCACCAGAAATGGGCTCAAGTGTACCCCCTCTGGGAATCGAAACCGGATCTTTTGGCGTGACGAGCGAGCACTTTAACCACTAACCTATTCCTCACGTCTGAAAATGTCACATACAAACAACTTTATCCTTTTCTACAGAATGGGTGATTCAGATGTATTTCATCTCTTGATATGCAGTGATGTTGCCTGGCTTATCACTGAAGTTATTTTTGAGAAAATATTTATTTGTCACTCGGCAAAAAGCTTTGATGCTTTTCTGAACGTTTTTAATAATAAATACATTACCCAGAATACTATTAGCGTGGCATAACGGTAAAGATGGGTCTTTGATGTTGTTCTTCAAGTTAAGGTCCTGGTTCGATTCACAAACTGGTTAAAAGAACCAGCACTTTTACGTAACACTGAAACAAACCTAACTGACTGGCTCATCCACTCATCGCCTAGTCACTCGCTCACTCACTCACTCACTCATATGTATTTACGATAAAGGCGTTGCCATTCACTACGCGTGGCTTGTGACGGGTACTTTTGCATTATGGTGTTAAATCATTCATAGTTTCATTTCACCGATATCACATATTACACATTAATGACGCCCGTCATTCCGTGTGCGTCAACTCTCCGGGGGCCTTTAATCCCTGACTCTCCCCTCGGACCCTACACGACGATCACACCCATATATATTTTGTCATGAGGCGTCCAACACTGATTATTAATGCCCTTTACAGCGTTCAGGGAGCCATTCTTTCAGCCTATTCGTACATTATTTACTACTGGTTAAAAATGATATTGGCTGACTATCTATAACCCTGATTGTTTTGATAAGTGAGCATTTACAAAGAATTGAGATCTATGTACACTGACTTACGTTAATTAATCATTAGCTGAATTAATAACGCAACGATAGGAGAATGAGCCAGTTGGTTAAATACTAAAACTTCCAGGGTAGTACCATATCCTGAATGGCATCGAACTTCAGAATTTGGATTAGTTCCACAATGGCACTAATCCCAGGAACTAATGCTTGTGTTTGAGTCGAGCGACACACTGCCCCGGCGTGACTCGCTACAACGCTCCAAAACCTCACTCAAACGAACTCACTCGACTTGAAACACCTCAATCCCACCACAGCTCAAATATTCATTACACTAGGCTAAATTAGTGATTCTTATCTTCGCTCCACTAGATAAAGGCATTGTGAAGAAATTAGATATTGTTTACGCGTATTTAACAACACATTTTCGCTAATATCCATTCAGCGTTCGAAATTTTATTTCTACTATCAAACTCGAAAATCCGTATTTATCAGATTTCAGAGTCATTAGTAAATTGTGTGCTCTAATGGCTGGACACAGATCTCCACTTTGACACTGGACACAAAATTTATCATTTCATTCAATATTAGTAATAGCCTGATTCAAGATGACATCCGGGACCCGATGCCAATGTTTTTGTAATTGGTTTATTGATAAAGTATCGCTGAACGCGCAAGTCTGGGTACTCAAGTGTCAATAATTACGATTGTATTCACCCCCATCAAAACCAGCCAGGCGTTTTAAAACTACCGTTTGATAACGGTATCCAGTGTTTTAGAGGTATTGTGCCCCACTCGGCGCACCAGTGACCGCGTGAGGTGTGTTCTTGTGACGAGACGTCGTGTCTCATGTAAAACGACATTCAACTGTCTCTAACCTGGATTGTTAACAAACCCGAGAACCAGCCGGCAGAAAATGAATATCATCATTCCGCAGTGTGACTGATGATTTATTAAAAGGATATTATTTAGAAATGTCAAGGATGGTCATATGATAGCACATTATGCATCGACAGGATTCATGTTTGATCGGCTCGAACTTATTAATGGCTTTAAGTATTCACGTGAGTTCTAATAATAGTATCAAGGCTGCGTTTCTTTAATTCATTCTGGTTGCATTCAAACCATCGCACTTATTGATGAACAGCGAAACCCTCTTTATCCGGACTCCCCGCATTCCGACCAAGAGTTGTTAGCAGCAAATAAATACAGTAGTGATTAGTCTATATACTCGTTATTCTGGAATCATGTCAGTGTGGACAGTGCTTGAAGCATATAGTCTGGTTTTAAATGGTTTTAACTGAAATGGAAACCCATTTTACAGATGGTTTAACAGTTACAGATAACAATGAGCAGTGACTTGATTCAAACGATTTTTTCATGAGCTCAATGCATCCTTTGTGTTAGATTTCAAAGTTGATTGTATCATGAACTGTGAACAATCACGAACAATCAGACACAACCACAGTTTTAAAGTGAACCATAAAGCCAAGCACGCTATCTGAGGTGTGTCCACGTGTGCGATGATTTTACGTTTGATTCATAACTCTTGAAAGCATCGCTATGTCAGTAGCTTACTCGCCTCGGTGTAATATCTAAAAATATTATCTAAGTGGCGCACCGAAGGACCCATCACGCTACATTCCCACCCCTTTAACACTGTGTCTTTACATGTCACACACTACCCCTACCCCCTCTCTTTTTCTCCAAAATACCCGTGTCCCTGAACGTATGCTTGTCCCAATCGTCTACATACCCGTGTCCCTGAATGCATGTTTGTCCTATCCTCCTATATACCCGTGTCCCTGAATGTATGTTTGTCCTATCCTCATACATACTCGTGTCCCTGAATGTATGTTTGCCCTATCCACCTATATACCCATATTCCTGAATGTATGTTTGTCCAATCCTCCTATATACTCATGTCCCTGAATTTATGTCTGTCCATATTTCCTACATACCCGTGTCCCTGAAGTATGTTTGCCCAACCCTCATATATATCCGTTTCCCTGGATGCATGTTTGTCCAATCCCCTATGTACCCGTGTCCCTGAATGTATGTCTGTCCAACCCTCCTACATACTCGTGTCCCTGAATGTATGTTTGCCCTATCCACCTATATACCCATATTCCTGAATGAATGTTTGTCCAATCCTCCTACATACCCGTGTCTCTGAATGTATGTTTGTCCAATCCTCCTATATACCCGTGTCCCTGAATGTGTGTCTCTCCAATCCTCCTATATACCCGTGTCCCTGAATGTATGTTTGTCCAATCCTAATATATACCCGTGTCCCTGATGTATGTTTGTCCAATCCTCCTATATACTCATGTCCCTGAATTTATGTCTGTCCATATTTCCTACATACCCGTGTCCCTGCAGTATGTTTGCCCAACCCTCATATATATCCGTTTCCCTGGATGCATGTTTGTCCAATCCCCTATGTACCCGTGTCCCTGAATGTATGTCTGTCCAACCCTCCTACATACTCGTGTCCCTGAATGTATGTTTGCCCTATCCACCTATATACCCATATTCCTGAATGAATGTTTGTCCAATCCTCCTACATACCCGTGTCTCTGAATGTATGTTTGTCCAATCCTCCTATATACCCGTGTCCCTGAATGTGTGTCTCTCCAATCCTCCTATATACCCGTGTCCCTGAATGTATGTTTGTCCAATCCTAATATATACCCGTGTCCCTGATGTATGTTTGTCCAATCCTCCTATATACTCATGTCCCTGAATTTATGTCTGTCCATATTTCCTACATACCCGTGTCCCTGAAGTATGTTTGCCCAACCCTCATATATATCCGTTTCCCTGGATGCATGTTTGTCCAATCCCCTATGTACCCGTGTTCCTGTATATATGTTTGTTCAACCCCTCTACATACCCGTGTCCCCTGATGTATTTTGTGCAATCCTCCAACATAACCGTGTCCCTGAATGTATGTTTGTTCAACCGTTCTACATACCCGTGTCCCTGAACGTATGTTTGTCGAAATTTGCTAAATACCCGTCTTCTTGAATGTATCTTACCAGCCCTCCCACATGTTCGTGTGTTCAACTCAGAATCATAAACCCGTTTTCCCGACTGTGATTATCCAGCCTTACTGCAACCAAGTGTTAGACTCTCCTCTACATTTCCTATCGGTGTTTCCGGGCAGAAATATGAATGTCTGACTGTCCACCCCTGCCACATTACAGTGTCCACTGAATGTCCATCCCTTCCACGTGGCAGTGTCAACTGAATGTCCACCGGTTCAACCGGTCTGACTCTCAACCCTTCTCACCTGTGTTTCTGTCAGGTCAAGGTTGTTCGCAAGGTCACGTCTCTCTTGACCGACGACGTAGTGGTTGCTGCCAAACGCTCGCTCCAGATTCTTGAGTTGAGAGGGGGTGAAGGCCGTTCTGTTTCTCTTTGGCTTCGTCCATGAAGGGAAGAAAATGGCGGGGGATGTGTCTGAAAACAACAATCATGACTGACTGTGTATGGCAATATCAGTCTAGTATTACAAGTCATATGTTCTAAGGGGTGGTGGGATATAGTCTAGTGATACCCAAAGTAAAGGTTCGATTTTCCGCATGGGTACAATGTGTGAAGCCCATTTCTGGTGTCCCCACCGTCATGAACATTTCTAAGAGCGGCGTAAAACCAAACCCACTCACCCATTACTTGCCTGATACTTAGAAAACAAGCTTAACACTAACTATTATTCTGCATTTAATATCATTCCGGTTTTTTGGCCTTCAAAGAATTTAAGAGTCGTCACGTGTATCCGTCCGTACCTAACCTGCCATTACACAACGTTAAACTACCAAATAAATCAATGAATCGTTTATTTGTGATGTGACTGGCTTCCTAATAGAAAGCATGTGTACTATTCCAGCTAAAGCTTTACATAATAAGGCGGAAGTCCTTCAACTACCCCGGATGAAGAATAAGAAGTCTTTATAGCTCTGTTAAACCCTCGCATGAAGGGTATACCTCGTCTGATATTTCACATGATCAAAGCTTAACTCATTTCCGACTTCATCCAATACTACCACTTCGCAGTCAATATTGGAGTCTTGATTTTCTTTGACGTGTCATAAGATTTATGACAGCGCGTAAGCTCCAATCCAAGCAGAACAGTAGCTTGAAGGTGATACCTTATCTCAAGTATCGACTAAGTGGGAAATATGTAGAGGTAATGCAAAAATAAGCCCATTTACTGTTATCCAACACCTGGTTTCGGGGTTCTAATGCATTACGTGTGCGGGTGTGACAATCAGTAAATCTGGCAGTTCCCCAGAGTTGCAGGTGCTCTGAAACGTCGGTTTCCAAAAGCTTCTCCTTGGTGCACAATCGCCTGTATGACCGGGCCCCTGTCTTATCTACGCTGCCGCATTGTCAACTGCACGTCCCGAAGCTTTTAGCTTATCTCGACAAACTGCTACATTTCAGAGAAAATTGGTGATAATTAGGCAAATTCTTGATCGTAATGAGCAAATATAAAAGAGGGAACGAACACCTCTTATTCACGGCTAAGCGCGGTAAATTGACGCAGCGTTAAGAAGTTAGGGCAGAAGGATTCGCGGAGTAATTACGCGGATTGAGACAGTGTCAACGGAGTTGTAACCCGGCTTGTGGCGTGATTGTAGTGACAAGTCCCGCCTTGTACATGTCAGAGAGACTGAGCTCCACATGCCCCCACGTGGCCACGAAACACATTAAACCCCTCCGTGTCAAATCAATTTGATGAACAAACAAATCAGAAGAATAAATGTGGATTTCTTTTTAAGATGCGTCACGTTCCGAAAAAAAAAGTTCGCATAAATAACAGTATACTGTTCCAGATGTTACTGTATACATTGCCCGAACCGTTTCGGCAACACCCTCATATTTATCAGAACAATTAGATATTTAATTTACACAGGGCATGTCCGGCTTCAAAGCACGTACTATCACTGATAAGAAAATATGATGAATGTATTTTGAGAATAAAGGATCGGTTAAAACACATTGTTTTTGCGCTATGACAGATTTATTATTATTTATTTATTTAATAAAATATGATTTTCATGAATATAATTAAAATAATTATGCAACTGATTGATGCGGAATTTTGATACAGTTTGTACTTGTATGCACCAAATTAAGGTGAGCAAGTAAACTTTGTTCGCTCTCATGCAGATATTTTTCAGGCATATCATCACGACCTCTAAATGTATGTAATACTGGGAGGCAATCCAGTGCTGGTGGACATTAAGGGCGATCAACGCTGTCAGGCGCTAGTACAATCGGCTAGATCACAGTGTAACGTTTTGTACCTCGTAGCTGCTTCCTCCACAAACATGGCAACTGGAACTTATTCGGGAATTACTTTCCCAAATGAACCGCGGAATTACTCAGGGAAAATAAAACACATGTTAAATGATCTCACTTTGACGTTGTACATACTCACATGCCAGTGCTCTTGTCTCCAAAACGCTCAACAACTAAACAGCATTCAGTGAAATGAGGTTTAACGTCTTATTCCGGGTTGTAACACTTATAAATGGCTGTGCACCGACACTGACCTATCGTGGGCTGTGTCCTCTTGATCGCGGAGACGGCCAAATACCAGTCGAACAAACCGTAGTCAGAAAGCTGTGTTTGATTTTTCGCATTAAAGTTATTGAAATCTTATGATGATGATGATGGTGATGATGATGTTGATGATGGTGGCGGTGGTGATGATGATGGTGATGTTTCACCCAATTGGCCTGGATGGTCGATTTTCTGAAGAAACCCCAGAATATAGCGTTACACAACAGACAATCGAAACCATTTACAGTAGTATCTTACCGCTCATAATCTGACACTGAAGGTTCCAGAGTCCTGCCACCCTTGTACCGGATGTGACGTCATCAGTTGGCGTTCCTGTCATGACATACGGGTGCCAGTGCCCAGCATCCTGCTGACGTAACATTGTAGATGTGAGGAACGACGGCCATTGTGCAACTTCCGAGAATCTTAACATATCACCATGGCAACGTCTACTTTCACATACACCATCGACTTGCATTTCCGGTTTGAGTCCAGATTGAGACCAATGTTCCGGTCGCCTTAAGTGACAGTATCGTCCGAGATAGGATATACCATCTCTCATGGGGTACAGAGGTCGAGGTGAAGCAAGTATTGGTTGAGGGTTCGCCAGTTTACAGCAAACAGAGAGTTCGTTTGCGCCAGTGTCATCTCTGATGAAAGCGCTACCTTTGTTCCCGTTATCGAATCTGTTATTTGATTCTGGGATAAGCATGCTTTTATCGTCATGGTCTGTTTTAGGTTCCAGAATGGAATCAATGGTAAATTTCATCTTCCGTTCTTTAGCCTTCTCTGGCACCAAACCAATACTACCACACCCAAGTCAGTAAATCCTTAGAACAAGCCATCCATCTATCAAAGTTTCCAAGCCCAGTCCCTCACGACAACCAGTGTCCACTGTCCCACCCTTCTTGGACATGTGTCCACTCAGCTTGCGCAGGGCAAATGTCACCAGTGTTGTTATAAGACGCTGTCCCTCTGACCCTCATCAGCTGTGTTGTCCGGGCAGGGTGACATGGGGCCTTCTGTTTACACGCACCCCATCGCCTGAATATCACCCCGGGACGTGCACCCTGTCCCATGCGAGGTAAATATTATCCCTTCTTCATTACTGTGTATGTTGTGAGATCAATCGTTCTGGAGGGATATTGCATCCTGTTTAGACGAATGGCATAAATGTTCGGTAAGCACTCCCTGGCCTCATTTATCCAATAAAGGTGATTTGTTCATGATGGTCAGGTAAATATACAACGTCAACGCCTTTATCTCAACAGCAAGAACAGCCAGTTTTATTTATTCAACTGAACGGATGCTAATAGATGTAGCAGACAAATTAGCGGTGACAGGCATTAATAATTAAATTGGCAACTGAAAATCAGTTTTGACACCAGGTGGTCACGAAAGGTGTTAGCATAACCTCTGCCTAGATTTTCGAAGCTCTCTTAGCGCTACGATAGTTTTAAGTTTATATACGTATGACACGTACAACTGGGCTCTGATCAACCCGTAGTACCCGCCACAAACAAACCAGACGACTGAATGCTGAACCAGAAATGCAACTACACGACTGTACATTTAGCATAGCGTCTACTCTCTATAGGGGTCGGTGGGGTCGCTCTGTGGTGAAAGCGGTCGCTCATCACTCCGAAGTCCCGGGTTTGATTCCCCTCATGGGTACAATGTATGAATCCGATTTCTGGTGTCCGCCGCTGTGATAATAGAATATTCCCGAAAGCACTCACTGTCGTCTATAGGAAACACACATAATGCACATTGTACTTGTAAACAACTATTTAAAGGACTTAGATGCCTTTTCTTTGACTTTCGAAAGCAATGACGAAACAGTGGTTTGCAAACATTGGTTAAAAATTACAATCCTAATAGGTTGCAAAAATATTTTCTTACACTGATGCAAAAGGATACATGTTTTATTTGTTTTTATTCGCAATGAAGATTTTTGTATTTATTCTAGATTTTTTTTCAGCGATAAATGGCTCATGTTTGGGCCACCTCGACTGGCAGGCAATATGGGAAACCATTCTGATCCTGAAATTCACTTCAAACATAAACTTAAACTATTTTCCTGCAAAAACATCATGTAAAATATATTTATGTGTTTTGACCTAAACACTTTTACGTGTTTTGACATGGGAACACATTTGTACGTAACAGTAATGAATGAATGCTTCACTATCCCTTAAAAGATCACGGACTGCCATTTTTGCACTGTGCCATTGCTGGTCTAGTTTATATCAGTTAAACCAAATTGTGTAACATTTCATTTCGCGATTGATTTTCAAGTCTTTAATCTCCGTTCATGGGAAACGATGAAGCGCCAATTTGTTAAATAAATGTAATCATCCAGTACTTTAGCACTCATAATGAAGCTTTATTGAGAGGAACGGCGGTGTACATTATTCACTCTAAAGACTACACCGGCAGCCATCAGCGTATCCTAACATTGGGAAATCGGTAGTTAGTAGTACAAGCACATGACATCACTATACGCCTATGGGACGAGAGTGGACAACCATTTCAGACAGTCAGTCGGAACAAACAAAAAATTAGGCTTAAGAGTTCCCTATGGGTCTCGGCAAATTACGACAATTTACGGTTTCCTACGGAAAGGGCTACGTCCACAAGACCCCAGTTATGAAATAGTGGTGATATTAGGGACCTTTATTCATAAAAGCATGTAATTATATTAGATCCTCTTACAGCGAAGAAGATCAAAGTCGTCCGAGCAATACTGGCTATTAGAGCAAACTTCCTCTTCACCAGAGCTGGTACAATTAGTTTAACGATTCTATCTTCTCAAAGAAATCTATTTCATCCGAATATGGAAAGACACGAAATACACGTTGACAAAAGAAAATTTTGAATACGCTTATCCGTTAATAGTGTATTTAGAGGCCGGTCGGCCTGTGTATTAGACGTTATTAAGGCGGTTTATAACATAATGATGTATGCGTTTCGGCCTTTGCAAACCGGAAGTCTGTACAAGGGACTTGCGCAGGAGTCGAGTAGCGCGTTCTGCCAGCACGCAAAGCAAACACGGCCAGATTGATGCGCAAATGGAATACTGTTTTCCTCAAAACAACCAAACGGTTTTAAAAGGTTTACTTATAATCTGGTAAATACAATTTCCAGCTCTATGCCACGGCGATATGAGACGTAGCAAAACATTGACCATGAAGTCCTCTTTGATTCGCATTCGCCGCACTGAATAGGGACCGGGGGAAAACGCCGGACTACTTTTGATGTGGGGAGATGAGTTAGGTAGCTTTTTGTCTGGAATCCCGTCTCAGATTCATAATCACGCAAATGAAGCAAACATAGCCAAACTCGTCTGGCTTCGTTTACTTTTCACGCTGAGCGGATATCTTTGAAGTCGTGTTCACTCGATAACTTTTAAGTAAAAATCAAAAGACAACATGATAATCATGTGCGGAATTAATTTTTATCTGAGGTCTGTGTTGTTTGGACTGGTTGGGGCGGTGGTTTGGGAGGGTATCAACAGCTCTGGGGGTGACGTGAAGTGTCTCGGCCGTATGGTCGGGGTGGGGATTCAGTTAACAGAGAAAAGCAATGGCGATGATGATTGGGATCGGAACACATTTAGTGATGAAGCGGATCGAAGGTCGGGTGAAATCCAATTTAAAAAAAATAAAGTCTGAATGTTTCTAGAATTCGTAGAATCTCAATTATATATTATTTTCAATAACTAACAATGGCATTAATTAAGTATAAACTTTAAGACACATATGTAAGTTGAGCCCAGTGTAGAAGAGCCTGACGACGACGACGACGACGATGATGATGACGATGATGATGATGATGATTATGATGATGATGGAGATGGGGTAACATCTGGAGATGAAGCGGATCGAAGGTTCAATGAAACACAATTTAAATATTATTCCTGAATGTTTCTTGATTTCTTAGAAAATATGTTTCCAATGATCATTGATTTTCAATATCTGGAAATGACATTAACTAGGTATGTGCTTAATACATTGCATAGATACACATGGAATTTGAGCCAGGTGTGGAAATGCATGTTAAAATGAGTACCACAGTATCCTTAGTCTTAGGCGGGGTTCCGATGAAAGAAACTCCTCTCGGATAATAAAGCAGGCCAATTATAAACAATATTTCGAATTTAGTTACAACTAACGGCATTTCACAGTATTTGTTAACTATTAAACTGTTTTATTCCATTTCCTAATCCAACTCATTCTAAATTTATGTAAAGAATATTATTTATCGCAACACATCCACACTTATGAGTGAATATGGTTTTATGCCGCTTTTAGCAATATTCCAGCTCTATTACGACGAGGTATACTTGAAATGGGCATCACATATTGTGTCCGTTTAGGGAATCGATCCTTGGCATGAGGCGTGACGAACTAATGCCTCTGCCACAGGATCCCCACCCCCACTTCCATTAACATATGTCAAGCATCGTCACTGGGCATTATCATTGTGTTCATTAACAAAGCAACGTAACTTACGGTCGACGTCCATCTCGGCGTGACGAGAGAGCGCTTTAACCATTTGACTAGTCCTCGGCCGAACATATGCATATAAATCTAAAACGTCTAAACTACACCATGGCTAAATGCCGAGATAAGTATGCATCAAATTCATCAAACTAGTATCTGGGTAAAGGTGGGATCCGCCAAAATCCCAGATGTGTATTTTAAATATATCGTCACGAATGGCTGCAAGACACGAAGCATTATTTCCTTTCCTCTCTTATACATTATGCTGATTGTTTATTCCATATGAATGTGTTAACGATAATATAACAGGTGAGAAATCTATCGTTTGAAATCTTAACAACAAACGTTTTGTATGACAAAGTGATGTTTCCCTTTTCTGCATCTGAGAGACATAAATCATGGTAGATGGTTCTGGTACTGAGACACGAGTTGTATGCCTTTGTTCCTCGTCACCTAACCAGTAAACTACCATGTTTTCGTTTATTAAAGGTAAACACACACACGGACCTCAAAGCCTTGGAGATGATACGTGCAAGTCATAAACCGCCGTTAATGAAGACATATATCCCCTACAAACCCAGGTTCGTATTTCAAACACCCTTTTGACATTGTTACCGTTGATGTAGACGAAACTCCGAACAAGGCACAGGCCACGTGTTGTCAAAGTCATTGTTGACCCGGTGTCGTCCCTGTAGCGAATTTTTGCCCTCACCTGGATGGGGAACGCGGATCTAAGTGGGAGTCACTGAACAAGCGTATTACTCTAGTTTCTGCTCATTAAATACTCTAATAATGGACAAGGTTTGCTCAAAATGTTAATTCGAGTCTTTTCTTTTCTGAACGTGTGAAATGATAGTCCAGCATTGACTCTAGTCTCTAAACCCCGTCATATTGATGTGAAAAGATCAACTTGGTGTTATCATTTCATTACTTCTCTTTTCGGATGGTTGATCGCATTCACAGCATTGTTTGTATCGTTTTAACCCTTTAATCACCCATCGAGTTTCCGAATTAAGATGTAACAATGTATCCAGCGGTCCCTCCCTCCGCGCTACTGGCCAAGATTCCACTATGACCACGCGATGATCCCGCGTGCAAATTTCCCAGCACGTTTTGACTGCCATGTCATTGAGCAGGCCATGGATGCACCCCGCTGATTTCCCGACCCCCCGGGCTCAACACAAAATCAGGTCCACCCTATACAGCTATACACACAGGGCTCACGTTTCATGCAGTCCTGCATAGCATTAGTTTATTTAGGGACGTCCTCAAGATGCCTTGCATTCATTGGTCACAAATAATTGCGTTGATTAGATATGTTAAACATGGGGGAGGGGTGGGGGGCAGGTTTCCCCAACTGATTATTACATACGGGGTCATAGACTGCGGTCGAGGTAATCAGCATACGAGGATTAAGGGACGAGGCTCATAATTCAAGCTAAACGATTATAATTCAACGCATTGTGTTATCAAATGGGCAATATATTGCTCCATTGAAGTCGAATGACATTTTCTTTCATGTCTTAAATCTGGAAAAAATGGGGGAAAAAGACGTTCTAACATAAAAGACGGGCGTTTGTTGGTATCGGTGGCAGTGAACAGCTTGTATACAGATGGTACTCCCTCAATATCCTGAGGCTTTGTGGTGTATCTCAGAAAAACAGGTCGCTTGTGAAATTTTGTTACATCCATATTATACTATACGTGCTACAAAGGGATGCAATACCACCCAATATGAACTTAACCGTAAATGAAATTATGATGTCGTTAAGAGAGGTCGACAGAGAATTCAAATACATCCTCTTCTTTACTCTTTTGGTGAGTAAATGGGTAAAATTGGAAAGTTGACCAAAAACCATACAAAATGTCATCGGTGATATTAACTTAATAGGGGAATATATATTCACAAAGTAAGGCATATACTTCCTTAATGTTCACTGAGAATGGTACTTTTAGGTGAAATATTAAAAGTGGCTTTTCTCTGCCATGCTGTTTGTGTATTTTCTCTGACGCTAAACACGTTTCAACGTGGTCATTTCTGTGACGAAATATGATTAAAATATTACTTGTGATAATTTCTCAGATGGTGAACACAATATAGGATAGGCACTATGAACTATATTTTAAAATCTTTGACACCCAAATCCTGCCAATTCTGTTGTATGGTTCTGAGGTATGTGGTATTCAAAGATTTAAAAACTTTAAAAGCATTGAAAAAACCCAGTTGTAAAGGGCGTCCACAGATCAACATCTGGTGATATTGTATTAGATGTATACGGAAAGTCTTTATCTGGCTATAAGGTGCTACTGTATTTGGTTGAAAATGCTAGTGAGGCTAGAAATAAACATTGGGCTATGTTAATTAGAAATACAGTGTTCCAATTGTCTTGGATATGCATGGGTCGGACAGGGAGTTGGGGAATGCTACATCCGTGTTATCCACTGTTCAACAACGACGTACAGATATCGATTTCTTCAAGCAAGAGTGGACCAGAAATATTCAAACTGGCAATGTTCATATTCATATTCTTTGTTTAAACAAGATTTAATGTGTGAAAAGCATATTCATAGAAATAGAAGGGGAACTTCATTTTTTTATTTACGATAAAAATACTTAGGAGTTTTATCGGTGTCAATCAATGTTGATATGAGAGATGTGAGATGCAAGATGAGTGTCAAAATTACTGTTTTAAGCGATTTCTCGACCTTCTTGAAAAAACGTCAAAATCAAGAATGGGACCGCATGCACGTGTATGGGGCTACTGCGTATCATACGTTGCGTTTAGGGGTGGTAATAGAGGGAAATGGCGGTGCGTTCATAAGAAACGTTGAAACGTTTGTCAACGTTTACGCTTCCAATCCAGATTGAATGTTCAGGTTCCCCTACTTTTTTAAAGAATATATTTAACAGTCGTAAATGTAAGGAAATTCAGGTATCGTTTTCGGAGTTCCAATGTGGTTATAGTGATCTGATGTACTTTAAAAGAAAATGCCATGGTATTGAGAATCCTGCAAAATGTGTGACAGGGATATCACTGAAGATAAATACCATGATGCCTTTCTCATCTGCCCACAGTATGAAGATCTCGGGAGGTATTATATACCATCTAAGCTTACGTCCTGCCCCACACTTTACAAATTTTGCTTGTAAATGTTACCCGAAAATGAACTGCTTCTTCTAAATATTGCTATGTTTATACACCATGCTCCGTTATAACGCAAGCGCGCTTGTACCACACAAAGTACTGTTTCTAAATGCACAGTGGGCCTCTGCACTATACTATACTACACCAAACTAAACTAAAGGGCTGTGGACTTCGTGAAGGCGGTTGCTACTTTTCTAATTTAAAAAAAATATTTTTGGGGACAAATCTCCACGAGGAATGATGTCCCAATATCAAACATAGCCACAGTGTTCAGTATCTATGGTCCGTACAGTACCCAGCATGCAGTATTGTCAGCGTTCAATATCTGAAGTGTTTCAGTATCTTTCATATCGGTAGAGGTTAGTGCATACAGTGGTTTATATTTTGTTTAGTCATCGGCGAAGCATCGTTATGGCTCTTAAGTAACTCTTAAACAACTCTTAAGCAACTCTTAACACCTCTTAAGCAACTCTTAAACAACTCTTAAGCAACTCTTAAACAACTCTTAAACAAACGATTGCGGTAAGTGACCAACGTTAACTTAGATCAACCCTCGGTGTTTCATTTAATGTGCATACCCCCTAGTAATGCAAACAAATTAAGCGATTTGAAACAATGATCGTTTGTTAAACAACTTTTATCCAAAGCTGAATAAAATTCTTAGATTTGATGATGATGATGATGATGATGATGATGATGATGATGATGATGATGATAGTGTAAGAAAATTTCGTGCGAAAGAAATAAAATAGAAATGAATATAAGCTTAATGCAATAAACTCAGTCCTCACATACAGACATTATCGTCCATGCTCTCACTCAGGTGGTGTGGTACATAATACACGTGAAAGGCCCCTTCCACTAATACCTCTGTCAATAAAACGGTATTGACCAGCGAGTCCAATCTCCAAGGCAAAATACCGGGTACATATTTGTTCCCCTGATAAGTGTCAGTCAAACGGCTTCTCGGACCCGGGTGTTTTCTTACCCAACTTGAGGAGGGAGACGGTTGGAAATTAGTCAAGCTCGGCGTTAATTAGCACGTGAGGTGTTTGCAGTTTTCCCCAGGTAGACCTAACGGGGATGTTGCACCTGATGTAGATAAGTAAGTAGGTATATAGGCAGAGGAGAGCGGCACCGCTGAGCGCTTCTGACTCAACAACCCTCGATTGTCCAATCTTTTTCAACATCTACATTTACTTGTTTACCTGTCATGGGCCAGTCATGGTGACTGCTTATCTTGCCGTGTACGTGTGTTGGCCAGGCAGTTCATTTGTCTGTGTTAGTCAGTACAGAAATATAAGATGTGGCCATTTAAGGACTGTGAGTTTAGGCAGTGGGAAGGCACTGGGACGGACAGGGGTTTAATCGCCGCGAGAGACAGGTGTTCAAACTCGCTTGACAGCGATCCTGTGTTAATAGTAAAACATTTCATTACTTCTTTTCCCCACTACCAATCACCTTCACAACCTGGCAATTGTTGGGGTGTCAGGTGCTTGGATTGTATTATCAGCACCATTTTTAGAGTGTTAATTTCAGAGTGGTTAGTTTTCTCTGATGAGGTTTAATTCATGTGACAGTCAATGTAATTACAAAATACACTAACAAACAGACACTTTCTCGCACATCCAAACCCGATAACAATTAAGGATGACTTTAATTATTTTCTTGAGTTCGTGAAATTTACACACAACGTAGAGGTCACTAATTAACGCATTCCACTGGTGATACTACTACTACTACTACTACTGCTGCTGCTGCTGCTGCTGCTGCTACTACTACTACTACTACTATTGCTACTACTGCTAATTCTGCTGCTACAAAACATTACACTGGTCAAACTGTTAAATGTTCATGTAGAGCAATTTCTCTCTCCCTATATTACGGAGTTAATCAATGCATATATTTACACCCTTCTTTAACTTCTCTTTACGTATCGAACACATCAGTATTACGTCATCGTTTGTATTAAAGTAATCAAGTAACCACTAATCACGAGTGGCCTAAAAAGCGGATGTTAGGAATTACAACATTTTTTATAGTTGTTGAGATATTGTAAGCATGTTGCTTCAAAGAAGCAACCCTCCTACCAATAAAAATATAAAAAATCCCACCAAAACAAACAAACAACAACAACAAAACTCTAAAAAATATAAACGAGTCAACCTCTTTGAGTTGCATTTTAAAAGCTAGGAAGTACAATATTCACAAACGTTACGGATAACAACTTTTTTAATTCGTGAGACGGACATATCGATAATGGTTTTTGAACTGTTGTCAAACAGCATTACTGACGAAAATAAAAGAATTTATCGTCCATAAAGTGTGTCAATATAAAACAAAAGAAAATGCGAGGAAACAAACAATAATAAAAAACACCACCAAGCAACCAAAACAACACCGAAATATTATGGATCAGAACAAAAACAAAACCCCCGTATAAATCTGAATATTCCTAATTTAGGTTGCACATAATCTGATTCTGAAAATCACGGTCATCTGTGAGTTGTACGAAAGTAGTTTGGTGCATATTTTGTTGGCATCGATGGTCAATAGGACTGGGGGCAAATTGTCCAACTGATGCAGCTCCCTCCTTGACTCATGCATGCCAACAGGTTTAAATACTTCACAAAGTACGGAACAGAACTGTATTTACAAGAACATCATAAACATTATTTTATGGCGGATGTAAATGTACTTAAAGAAGCCACACATACACGCACACATAAAATATAAACTCCTACATACTAAAGTGGAACAGGTGATAATGGCCTCGCAGTCTCTTAGTATCTCTCGCTAGGTTGCTGTATCTGGCGATAGATTTAAATTAAATAATTGTGGTTGTTTGGGTATAAATGTATTTTCACCATTAAAAAAATAGTATGATTAGAGAGCCATGTCATATAGTTGAATATTAAATATTGCTATGCTTTAAAAAGACTGAATGCAGCAAGATGAAAAGTTCACATGCCCAGGATAAGTTATCATATCATTAGAAGTAGGTGGAAAGAATGATTAATCTAAAATAAGAGCGGATCTGATGAAATATGACGAAGCTGATTCAAACTGTCACGGTGTTATTATGATTGATGCGGAGACACATGATTGATGCACAAATGATGCAATGCATGCACATGCACAGTTTCGTGTTAAGCAAGTGAATTCTGTTGCTTTGACAAAATTAAATAACGATAACAGACGGTGTAGCTGCACACGAAACAGACAGGCCACGTTGTAATATGTTATCATATTTCATATTTGTGTACGGCTTCACATTATAATGAATACTTTAATTCTCAGACAAATTCATTATTAATAAAATTTATGTCACATATACACCAAATACACTCAACATATGAGACCACATGCTAAACCATATTGGCAAGTAATTGAAGTAATTTTCTCGTGACGAAGTCCACGCGGGCCAGACTCGCGCGGTTGACAGTAAAAGGGAGGTAACTCTAACTTAACACGGATCAAAGGCAATGATGACCTTTTATATCAGCTTCATTCCGTCAATCTCATTTTAGATATTAAAAAAGGAATTATGTTTGCAATCTGCACTCATAAATGAGTTTTCTGACAGAGTGTGGGTCATAAGTAATGGGCATGTGAAAATACACGTACTGAGCATGAAATCGGTTCTATAATATTATTCCTTACGTTTAACAGTTTTCATAAAAGAACACTGTACATATGTTCTCGAATACATACTTAATATTTAAATGATTTTACAAACTGACTGAAACAATCTGACCATTTATTCTACAATGACATGGGTATCCAAACATTTCTATGATGATTTTCATCGCCCATCTACTGAAATAAGAGGGTTAAATGAACTAAAAAGTCAGCGTAAATTACGTACGTTTACAGTCTTCTGATCTTTACACAGGTAGTCGGGTGTTGTGTTCTTAAGCCCCTTTCGCCATTCTGTCAAATAAATAGACGAAATTTCAGGCTCTTTGTAAAATTGTAAAATACACATTGATTATATTGTAGCATTTTACACAATACCTGTAACGTATACATGTATATTCACGCAGTTATATTAGCTATACACGTAAACACACTGATGAGAAATACTTTCGTAATGTATATACTCACAGTGCATTATGTACTCAGGCATATACACAACAAACCTAAATACCAAAGCCCATGGTTCTTACGTCCCGTGAAGATCCGCGTTAGAATTGATATTCACTTACCCATACATGCACTTGTAAGAGGCGACTTACTGGATCGTTTGGTGAGGCTCTCAGACTTGGCTGACACGTGTTATGGGTTCCCAAATGCGTAGATCGATGCTCATGATGTTGATCACTGCATGGGCTGTCTAGTTCAGACTCAGTTATTTACAGACGGTCACCATATAGCTGGAATGGTGCTGAATGAGGTGTAAAACTAAATTCAATCACTCTGAACGATAAACAACATACGTAATATGTGGTTTAACATCATGTTCAAGATTTCCGTATGTGTCATTTCTGACAGTGAATTACAACGTCTTCCTAATTAAGCCATGAAGAATTTGCCAGACCCTGTGAAGATCCTCGCCATAACGGCAGATCAAAGTTTGCATATGAAGGGATCTTTTTCACATTTCTGTTTAATGGGGTAAGTAATAAATATTGTGGCGAAAAGAAACCTACGTCATTGTCTTTAATACAATGTTGAGGGGATTGTTGTTAGCGACAATGTCCCCTTTCTTTCCTGACATTTCTGAATATGGTCTTCACATTTTCAAGCATGCGTTTTAAACAACATACTCGTTGGAGAAGTGGCGATATGACAAATGATCTAGACTGGATGTAACACTGGACTGTAAGTAATGGATTTATAATGGTATAATAAGCGACGATGCAGGTACCAACCGCCAATTCATTGGGTCACATCTCCAATACAAACTACCCCCCCCCCCCCCCCCCCCGATTACTTGTCCGCCTTCTGTATAGTGAAATCAGGACTCTACACTTTTAGGAAACGTGGAATTCAGACAACTGTTGGTACCAGATGCATGTACTGGGAGTGAGAAAGGATTTACATTGACAGTAGAGTGACAGGATTCTTGCCATACACGAGATGTACCACGTTGACCATATAGGGAATCGAACGGGGTCTTCGGCATGACTAGCAAACACCTTAACCACTAGACTACCCCGCTGCCTATCGTGCATACATGTATATTTCACAAACAACTAGACATTTTAGGTTTTATAGGTATTGTATTATTTTATTGAGACTGATTGAGTCCTAATGTGTGATAAAAGGATATGTCTAGCAACAAAAAGTTCTATCGTGTGGATGATAAGTAAATATTGGGTTTGGGTTTTAGGTCATTCATAGCAATATTCAAACAATATTAAAGGGAGGCACAAGAAATGGACCTCATACATTGTACCATATCGGTAAGAGTCAGCGACGCTTACACTGGGCTACATTGAAGGCACATTCTATCATCACTACGATATAGGTTAGATGGCGCTTGCACAATGGGATATTTACATATAACTACACTCATTGCACTAAATGTCAACAATGACTCTAATTTACTGACCTGGACATGTAACTCCATGACACGTAACCCTGTTGTGTTTATGTTCCAGAGACCAAAAAGATGTAAAAAAATATACCGTGGAATCTGTCTTTTACGAGCTGGCCTGGACCGACTCATTTGTCCGGTTTATTAAAGCAGTTCGGTTAAAATAATCACATTTTGTCCGTTCACATAATGTTTGGCTGGTCGGTCTTACATAACTATGAAGTGAACGTGGAACAGGCAAGTAATCTGTGATTAATAGGGATTCAAACTGACACTGATTTAATTCTGCCACGTTAAGTAATGTGTGTGTGCATAAAATTAGATAGCCATAGAGAACAGAAGAAACGGAGGTGTTTATTCAACGGATGACTATTTTAGTTAGCTATTACAATTATTCCGTTACTTACAAAGCACTGCTCTAACAACTGAACTGTTATTTCAGTCCATAATCCGCATTCGACAGAGTCCGGATTATAAGGCAACGTTTTTGGAAAACCGCTTTACCAAGAGTCCGGATTGAAAGATTCCCCTATATGATGGCATCAGTCGTACTGGTCCAGAGTACTAGATCAGGTTCAAAGTACATGTATGCCTAAATATACCACTGAGGGGTCTCCAACCCTCAGGACCATCCTCCAAGCCAAGGGCCGTAACCCATCCTCCAGCATGCGGCCCTCCAAAATAGTGATTGTGGTGATCTGGATTTAGGTGAAACCTCCGCCTCGTTGACACCCGCATAAAAGAACACAAATCCACTATGGCCAAGGCAGGCAGCAAATCACCCCTCTCAGACCATCAACACGAATTCCCCACTCATCGAATCAAGTTCGACGAATTCGAAGTCCTGTCAATCAAAAACCAGGACTTCACGAAAATGAAACTGTTGGAAGCCATCAAAATCCGCCGTCACAAACCTTTGATCACTAGAGACCAAGGATACTACATACCATCGGCCTATGAAGAACTGATCAAACCATAGACTATCTAAGCATTGTATCTGTTTGTTGTTACTACTCATCCCAGTCATCGACTTCATCACTAGTGCCCTTTGTTGTTTTAGCTTCCTACTGACCTCCTCCTATTATGTACCACTTGTTTACTCTATCACATACTGTTTTTAATGTTAATCCGCTGTTTGTCACAACATACCATGTATATAAAGCTTCTCACTATTTGGTTGTATTCACATTTAGCTTGAAACCGATGTAAGAATCTACCTCGAAACGTCGCTCAACGCTCAAGAAGTTGTAATCCATGAAGCTGTATGTTTCATTTTTTAGCCGAATAACAGTTGTCCAAATCTACTTAGGTTCCTGTAAGACGGTTAATGGCCGATAGTTTTCTTAAAGTGCTTGTACACGATATTGGCTATCTGGCCAAACGTTGACGTCGAGAACCTTGGTGTAGATATCAGTGAATCCATGAAGGGTAAGTCTCTGTCGACGTTCATCTTACAGTAAAGATGCAGTATGTAGTTGTCATGCCAGTAGTACCTACTTTCCGGGTACCATATGTCGTCCAAGCACGTCGACCAATCAGGTTTTAGGATTCTGTCACGTGGTCCAAGATGAATGAGATCTCTGTTGTGAAGCATTATAGTATAGGGCATAACCACGGAGTTATATCCCCACAACGAGTCATTGAAAAGTTTGTAAGACCTCAAATACAGATCAAGAAATTTAGAATTCTTCTCAGAGAGAATAATGCCATTCCCTAAAGTAAATTGTTGTTCCTCTGACATCACGAAACTGTATGTTCGTAACGGGTCAAGACGGTTAATTACAAAGACATCGACGTCGAGATAAATACCCCCGTACTTCTTGAGAATTTCCAGCCTGGCTACGTCCGACTGATGCTCAACGACGCTGATTGGTCGCCCGAAGACGGAAGTAGGTGGCGTTGTGCGCACAAGGGTCAAGTTGACTGCAAAGTTCAAGGTCTGCCACCAAGTTCCTTTAGGCAAATGGCTGTAATGGAAGTATATGCGGTCTGGTCTCTGGTTAATGGAAGCACTGTAGATACACAGAAACATATACATATGAAACTGTGTTTCCTTGGCAAACCAAATGTAATGGATGACGTTTGGTACTCGATACGTTTCTTCTGTAAAAGGTTTCGTCTCTCCAAATAATACATACCGAGCCACTTCGCCAATGCAACCTGTCATTGAAGCGAACGATAACTTGTTCACTTTCTGTGTGATGAGGTCAGGACTCGGCACTTTAAGAAATGTAGAGTTCAAGCAACAACTGATTCCCTTCCCGTTCACGTCATGTATAACTTGTGGACAGATAACTGCAAAATAACGCCCATTCGCCACCGACATTACTACATCTGGACACACCCTACGTTTTTGTTTCTGAAACTCCTCTTTTGTTAAAAACTGGAATCTGTTACCAAAGTCTATTGTGACATTTGGGCCCAATCCCTTGGTGCCAAGTCTCAAGTTATACCCAAGACGGAACAGATCTACTCCTTCTGTGAGAATAACATCGAAATGAATGAAGAAACCGCCATGCTTGAGAAGTATTTTACATTCTACACAACTGTCAACTGACGCAGGTGTATCGGTTTTAATGAACGTAAACGACGGTAGTTTCATGACGTCATCCCAGCGTGGTCCCGACGGGGTAATGTGGCCATAGAAACGTATTTCATCAGGCTTTGCAAAATGGTAAACGCTTTTAATACTCAACAGTTCCATCATGTTTAAATCTCTACTTGTACCATCGTTGCACACGTAATGAAACACGTTTGGCACAGACTGGACAGCTGTGGTTGTAGAATCGAACAGGACCTTCCTACCTATGGCAGCCAACTGAGTCGATGACATCAGTATGTTGTCTAGTGTTGGTGGTGGGTTGTAGGCCGTGTAGGTGACATCAATGCTGACCAGTGTTCTATTATTCAACAGATGGTCAGCAGCTGGTGACTGCCCAGCATTCACACAGCACATCCCGGATTCAGCCTGTTGATGGCGGACATTGTTCCTCCTCTCAACAAGTCTTATTAATTTGTTATAATCAATTTGACCTTTCTTGAAAGCATCATTAATCAGGTCAGTCATATCTTTAGTGGAAGACACTTTTGACAAGTACAGCACGCCTACTTTGTTTTTATTAACGTAAGCAAGCAAATCATATTGTTGTAAGTCATTTAGATTCTTCAGAAACACGATGTTCGGTGTAACAATGACCCCGCCGTGATTCCATACCATATCTCTCTTGGTGGGCGTATATAGGGAATAATTCCCTGTGTTTATTGGGATTATTTTTCTGTTTGGTGTTATCTGAAGGGTTCTTCGCCACCATGACGTGTTCGTGGGCATCACCTGGCAATGGAACATTACTTTGCACGGGTTCATGTTCTTCATTACACTCCATACAGACAGAAAATTCTGAATTTCAAAACGGGAATTATCTTGACCAATGAGGAAGTGGACCGTCAGATTTTGATATGCTTGTGGTTTATCACTGTGCTTGGTTAATTCGCCGGGTGATTTCATTTGATGGATGATGCTCCATGAAGTGTCTCCATGTACATCCAGATGTAGTCTTTCAGTTTTTGAATTCCCAATAGAACCATTCCCGCGAAGCCTGTCTGTGTATGGTGCTCCATTCCTGCCATGAACTTCAACATTAGTATCACGTGCTTGATTGTGTTTAGCAGCGGGCGGTGACTGCAGCAACCTGACCAGGTTAGCTACAGCCAGAAGTATACTGCAGCCAAGCAGGGCCATCACAAACATACGACGTCTTGAAGACCATCTGAACATCCTCCTCCATGCCATCCTACCAACAGATGCAAAATATCATCGGTAATATTCAAACACACCTGCTTTGTGTCGGAGGAAGGGTTTACCGTTTGTTACATAACAGATGATCATAGACAGATAGCTGTCAGACTAATCGAGATAGATACCGGATGTTTCCAGACCAGAATTTTCGTTAGAATTTCATGAACATAACTGATGGTGGGTGCATAGGTGAACCGATCATATTTTGGCAGGAAACTGAGATGAGTTCGAACTAACTAAGCAGAGTCACTACAATGCATAACAATAGGAAAGACATTATTGATGCACCTCTTACAGCAATACTCTAGCCGTGACGATGATACCGGGGGATAAGTCCTGTATAATGTATGAAGCGTCAAGGAAATAATCAAAACCTTGTTCGGTGAGATTAAATTATTATTTATAAATTATTCATGAATAAAGCACAGCCAGTCTAAGTAAACTTATCCTCAGTACTTTTAGTTACACTCCACCACTGAGTCTAACAAAACCTTATGGGAGGTCGCGTCAGGTAACCTTTGAGACTGACCAGTCAGAACACAGCCCTTATGAACTTTTCATCTCGAAAAGGTTCGTACCCGAACGATTCCGAATGCTATTTAGCGTACGATCGCTTCCGATCGCACACGGCGTACGTAAAGCCATGACAACGGTGAGTAAACAGTCGCTGAAAATAGTGTTTTTGACATTTTCAAGGATGTTATCTTGCAGAAATATTAGCTAATGGTAACAATGTCAACAGAAACCCTAAAGCGTATATACTGCAGGTCAAATAACTGTGTTATATGCGGATTTTTGTTTGTGGAGAGATCTGTGTCGGTGACCTGAATATTTGAAAAGTCCCTCCGATCCCTAAATAGTAGCCGTTGTCTGATTGGTCAAATCTCGCATTTGATTGGACTGTCATTGGTTGCTCAAAGGTTACCTGACGCGACCTTCTACTAGGTTTTGTTAGACTCAGTGGTGGATTTGTAACGAAATACACTGAGACGAAGTTTACATAGACTAAAAGCACAGTGTCATAAATCCGAGCTACTAGATAAAGAGCGCCAAGGAAATAACCAGAGCCAATACCATTTATAGTAATACTCCGGCCGTGACAGTGATGAGTCCGACCTAATACACGAAACGCCAAGGAAAGCAGAGTCACGTTCGGCAAGATCTAAATATCATTTATAATTTGAGCACCATTTACTGCAATACACCAACCGTGAGGGTGACAGTGAGAGAGGAGTACGAATTAAGACATGAAATGGCAAGGAAATAAGCAGAGCAACGTTCAGTAAGATTGGAATACAATTTATTATTTGACCACCATTTACAGCCATGGGTCCTCACTGATAAATGATGCGCCATTGAAATGTGCAGAGCCACGTTCGCTAAGTTTAAATATTATTGATAATTTAAGTACCATTCACAGCAATACGCCAATCGTGACAGTGACACTGAGAGATGCGTCCGAGCTAATGTATGAAATGCCTAGGAAGTAATGAGAGCCACGTTCGGTATGATTACTGTATTATTGACATACTTTACTGCAATATTCCAACCTTACCAGGTGACACCGCGAACAGCACCAAACAGTATCCCAATAGCCGGAATCGAACTCATCCCTACGTAAGGATTGAAGGCACTAACCATTTATGTATCGAATATCTCGTCGAGCCAGGTACACGTTTTGTCCTCTAAATAAATGATAATTTCACATCCGGGATAATATATACATAAAAAATAAAATCAAACTTACATGAAACGCACTTATGCCTCCTCACATTATCCACTCTGCACACAGTTAAATCGTGCACGTCGACACCCATGTCCACGTCGACAGTTACGTAACATACAATGCTTGGTTACTGAACCAACTGTAGTGACACAACGTTAGTGACAAATTATAGTCGTCCCATAACCTGCTTCACTGTGACATTGACTACTATCTCATCTCGTTTATAAACCACTGCGATGAGATAGTACAGCGAAGGGCTTGATAAGAGAGAGTGCATAGCGTAAGTATCTACACGAACTACTCTGGGTCGGTACAACACATTGGTGTCCTAATCAATACAAAATGTGTATTAACCATGATATGACAGATAATTTTATCGTTGTTAAGCATGGGCCTGGCGTTGGACATTCGCGGCCACGAGGTCGTGGGCTTGTTTAAATGATAACATGATAAATTTGACGGTGTCGGGATATGCAATATCCACTTGTTTGAAACGTTCAACATTCAGTTTGTTGCTACGTGAATGTTATCATAGCGTGCTATGAGGAGATGAGCTAACAGTAGTGATAACAATGTTTTTCGACCGAATCCTGGCACTGTCAAGCGAGGTAACTCCGACCTGGATTAGTGGTGAATGCAGCGTAAAACTAAACTCACTCACTATAACAGAAAAAAAGCACTCGAACGTAATTTTAAATCCTCTTTGTGAATGCGACATTTCAACATGAGGACTGAATCTCTTGGACGACAAAATCACAAATTACAGAGTGACTGTTCATGTAGAGATTTCGACTGGACTGAAACTGCGAAAATGGATAAAACTGTGAAACCAGTCGTGATTAAGTACGTGCACTGAAAGAAATACAGTTTCGCCATGCCAGAAGAACAACAACATACTTCAGGGAATGGCATTATTCCCTCGGAGAAGAATTCTAAATTTCTTGATCTGTATTTGAGGTCTTACAAACTTTTCAATGACTCGTTGTGGGGATATAACTCCGTGGTTATGCCCTATTTTATCACAAAGTCTCCAACCCTGATCGACCAGCCCAAACCCTTGAAGATCCTGGTGGTCAGTAAAATATGCCTGCCGTAAGAGGCGAATTACGCGTCCGAACTGCGCATGTCGATGATCATGATGTTGCTCATTTGATTTTGTGGTTGAGGACTGATTATTTACATAATAGCTCGAATGTTTCAGAGTGCGGCGTTAAACAACAAATCAGACCGATCAGCGCCGCTTGCGACCAGCAAAGCACTGTCCTGCTGTACTATTTCACAAAACTACAACGACAGAGCCTACAGCTGATTGTGGTGGTTAACTATCCGTGAGGATGTGGGCCTTCAGCAGCCCATGCTCAGGCCACTAACGGGATAGGGTGGTCAGACTGCCTTATCTCAACTGAGTAGATCGATACTGACAAGGACAGTCACTGAATTGTTTGGTCCAAACGCAAGTTCTTTCAGACAGTACATTACCGAGAAAGATTGTGGCTATCAGTTACTGTTCCATGTAAATTACCTTCCTTCCCTGGAAGAGTCTTTCTGCTATATCTTCCCCGGACTTCAATAGCTGAGATATTGGGAGTACCGAGGTGGTGATTGCAGACTTATGGAATCTTTTATGACGAACGTTGTTGACAATAACGTGTTCATTACCAAAATTATTCACATGAAATTATTCACGTCGTACGGAATTCCCTCCCTTCACACATCACCTTGGAAGTCTTTATTGAACAAATCACACTGTATCAACGGCTTGTTTCTTTATTAAACATGAATGGAAAATATTTGTCTACAAATATCTGCGCGTCACGAATTCCCATCCCATTCATTTGTTGTTGTTTGTCTTTATTGTCCTGAGACATCAGGAATCTTGAAGCCATGCACGGATGAAACGTTCGTTGTGCCGAATTCGTTATGAGCCCACTTTCTTAGCCAAGACACAATAGCCATGTATTTTATTGGCGTCAGCTGCATCGGGGTCGTCCACCCCTTCTATCTTGAGTTCCTTGACCTTTAGAGTCGCATCTGTCAAGGCCGTCGTCAACTGACCTGGGCTCAAGGCAAGACTATGGAAGTTTCTCCCATCAACTGGGTAGCAGTGCTCTCCACAAGCACCCCGCATTACAAGATGACCGCCATCCCGGAGAAGAGATGCAACATTCAGCACACTTTGTCTGTAGGTGTCGATGTCCCGAGATGCTGTCTCGAGACAATAGCTGCTGAATACACAGTCGAAAAAGCCCGTATAAGAAGGCCCGAGAGGTTCCGACTGTAAGACATCACACTGGACGATGTCCTTGATGTATGATTTCAGCAAAGGCAGTCGAGTGGATTCGAAGGCGGGACTGGAAGTAGACAGCAGACAGATATTTGGAGTGGGGAAAACAATGCAGCATGGTAAAGTTATAAAAATAAGATATCTACATTGACTAATGCGAAAGGGAACATTTCATTAAAAGTGTCGAGCGGATATTAAAGAAAGACTCATAGTAGAAAAGTATGGAAAAGGAAAGGCTTGAGCTAAAGTTAAACAAGATTGGTGCTGTGTCTTTTAGCGTGGAATATCATAGAACAGTCTGAAGTATGGACAATATCTCCAGGATTCTTGAAATTGACGTCAGTGAAGAGTGAGTGAGTATGTACGGTGTTACGCCACTTTCAGCAATATTCCAGCAATATTACGGCGGGGTACAAGAGAAAGTGATTTCATACATTGTACCCAACACAAGAAAGTGCCTTCAGACATTGTACACAATTTGAGAACTGAACCCGGGTATTCGGCGTGACCATGGAAGCTTTAACCACTATACTACCCAACCACCCCTCGCCAAAGAATAGATAACACTGAAGACTTCCAAAATTCTTACATACTCTAGTGCGAATTGTTTGATGTAGTACTGGCACACGTGGCTCCAGCTGAAGTTGACGTCATCACCCTTTACCCATCTTTTGATGACGTCAAGATTGGCCGGCGAGAAGTCCGCCATGACGATGTGAGTGAAGTGGTCGGGAGCGCCAATCATGCTGCCGAGGTTAGGACCACAACCAAGATCCAGCAACCTTGTTCCCGAGATGGTCTCTAGGATTTTCATAAATTATTTGTCATTATTTTTAATGATGTTGCAGAAGGTTGGAGATTCATAAACTGGCGTGACTAAGAAGAGAAGAGCTTGCAGGTTAAAATATTTCTTAAAACATAACCAATACGATCCATAGTTTTTCACAGAAAAGGTCAAATACTTATCACTATTCAATGAAAATACGCGGTTTTACATCAAATTGACTCAAGTATCTTTTCTAGGGATCCTATGAACGTCCGGTCCAGACTCAATTTGTTTACAAACAGTACCATATAATTGTAATACTGCTGAAAGAGATATATGCCCTTGATATAGTCACAACTGTATTGTCTATTCTGCTCTTAGCAGATATTTCTTATGGATGTCGAAAGGGTTTTATCGCAGCTGGTTATTGTACTAAAGGGACGCAACTCTGTGCAAGTTGTGCGAACGACACAACAACTTCCGGCCAACCTGACCAATGATTCATCGCTCTATTGGGAAATTAATTCCATTGCACATAATACATAACGTCTGACCTATGTTGTCGTTGTGGTCTCACCGTGTCTGAGGTAGCTGTAGCCGCTGTCGAGCTGAAACTGAAACCAGTCTTGTTGAACACGGTCGTCGCTCCAGTAGTAGGTTAAGTATGGGACTGGCGAGAACTTGTCGATGTAGTCGTCACGGTACAACGTCGGTGTAGCGTCGTCAGTGTGTGATGCAGACATGACTAGGAAATGGTATGAGTCGGGGGTAGCGTGTTCTGTTAGTTTCAGTCACTGGCAACTGTACCTCACATACGTTATCACTGATAACGGATTGCACAATTAAAAAGGGAAGTAACTCCTGCGGAGAAGCGGTTGTAAAATACTGCTACGGGCTGTATTTGTGTAATTACGTGAGCGGCGTTTGTCAAACGGTCCTTCCGGCAGTGTTCCAGTTACATCACGCCTTGTTGGCTTCACGTGGGAGGAACTCCTGGAGTAATTTAAGTCTTAGATGTTCACTAGTTTAGTGGATAAAGCACACACGCACGGCAAAATAAGGAAGTGTTTATTAATGTTCCCACATAATCCTGGTGAGGGTCACAAGTATTGGGTTAGACACATATGCCCATGTGCATGAGGAGTCGAACCCGGGTCTTCGCTTTGACGATCAATTCAAACGCTTTAACCACAAGGCTACCTCATCGCTGCGTCAGACTGACATATACGATAACGAGTGTTGTACTCACATACCTACATTTGTAATTACGTGTGTGAATACTCTATGTATACCGACTTCGACCTAAAGGTTCTTGTCCGGAGTAAGAATCGTCGCCATCGTCCAAGTAGATATTCCAGCAACATCAGGGCGAGGAAACACCAAAAATCGGCTTCACACAGTGTACCCATGTGGGGATTCGAACCCGTGTCGTCAGCGTGACGATGCATCACCAAGAAACGCTGAAAGATGTTGCACTCCAGCAATATCCCACAGGGAACCTCAGAAATGGGCTGCACGCATTGTTCATATGGGGAATTGAACCCAGGTCGTCAGCGATCCACCGTTCCAAAAGAAACTAAATTCCAACTAAAACTCACATCTTGAATGGTCAATAAGAACTCTGGCTAATGCAGTTTTATGTTCATATGATATAATATTTTACATAATTATATCACAAAAGTGAAAACACAAAACGCACTAGGCTATAGAATGACATTAAAATGGATGCTAAAGCATATTTTAAATGAGGTAAGAACAAAAATGGATGGATGGATGAATAACCCGGATGAATCGGCCCTGAGCAGGAAAGGTCACCCTTGGTCTTCATTCGTAACTACTCGGGTCATTCCGGAAAGCTGCAGGTTACGGAAAGAGGCGAGTAGTTACGAATGCCTTGATCTTGTTATATCTAAGAAGGAGTCATTTCCCGTGGTGTTTCATGTCATAACGAAAGACGGACACATTTGTATCTTTCTGATTCATAATACGGCAATGTAATTTGGGGCTGTTTGACTCGTAGGCAGATTAATGTATCTGACAGGATAATCGTATTAAACTAGTAATAATACGCACACACATACATACACACACACAGAGACACAGAGGCCTGCATGCACACCTACATACATACATACATACCTACGTACACACACACACACACACACACACACACACATACATACACACACACACACACATACATACATACATACATACGTACACACACACACACACATACATACACACACACACACACACATACATACATACATACGTACACACACACACACACACACATACATACATACATACATACGTACACACACACACACACACACACACACGCACACACACACATACATACATACATACATACATACATACATAGGTAGTGAGCCTAACTACATTCTCGATGTCCAATGTTTGTAAAAGTTTCCATTTCAGTGAATGGGTCATTAGCAAAGTCAGGTCCAAAGTTTCACATATGTGGATAATGGGGGGTACATGTGATATAAGTCATCACAACACATTGGGGTATAATATTTCTAAAATAATTGAAGAAAGTGAAAACGATATGTCATTTGGTATCTCTTCGATAATGACATGTCCTCAGAAAATATCATATATAAAATGTTTAGAATGGTTTTGAATGTATAACCGTCATAATCAAAAGGCAATAATTTGGATTTCTTGATTTAGATTTAGACAGGGGCTGTTAATTAAGGACACCTACACCTCTCACAAACATTGTGTCCAGATATTCAAGCTGGCACTGTTTACAATATATTGGAAGCTGACACTTGTGTGACCATTCAGTATTTATCATAAAACCTTTGCGTCATGTATGAATAGTGAAAACATTTAGAATCAGCTATGTCCCTATGATGAAGACATCTGTAACGAGGAGGGTAGTGTCTCCAAAACAAGCTCTTTCAATAAACATGACGGGGCAAGTCAATTTCTCAAGCGATTGTAGTTTCAAATTGCTTTTTTATGCGCTAAATAATACATAAGTTAGATTTTAGCTGACTTAGCATACCGCGTTATGTGTTTTCAGCACGCACAAATATTTTTTATACATAATTAAAAAATATAACTCATTTTATTAAATTAAAACGTTATAACTTATTCATAATGGAATGAGAGTAAGTGAGTGAGTGAGTGAGTGAGTGAGTGAGTGAGTTTTACCATGCACTCAGGAATATGCTATCAGACGGCAGGATGTAAATAATGGACAGCGAAGCGATCAACAGCATGAACATCGATCACCGCAACTGGCATACGATGACATGTCATTGTCTTATCCAAGTCAGCGAACCTTTCCACCCGATCCCATTAGTTGCCTCTTTCGACGAGTATGGGTTACTGAAAATTCTTATTCTAACCCGGATCTTAATCGATCCTAAAATGCTTCTTGCGCATTAATTGATTTTCAGCTATTTCCAGGAGTGGTATTTCTCATGCACATCGAACTGCCTGACTCTGAGCTTGGAGACCCTTGTACGTCATTTAAATCAGACAAAAGAGCAAAGAATTACTATGGAAAGAACAAATGGGATCTAGTGCATAGGCGACACTGGAAACTGTGAGTACGACATGAATGGTTTGAATTCCATTAATTAATGTCAATTGTTGTCAATACATGTGTTCTGCACTGGGGCTGGTGGGGTAGCCAAGTGGTTAACCCTTTTGCTCGTTACGCCGAACACCGGGTTCGATTCCCAACGCGGGTACAATGTGTGAAGCCCATTTCTAGGGTCCCCCGCCATGATATTGCTGGAATGTAAATCTAAACTCACTCACAGTTCAGTACTGATACTTGATGGATGTCACATTGAGACATATATATCGCTAACAACAACCAGACGAGTTCCATATGAAGAACTCAAGACACTGAAGAAGACTCTTCGATAATAAGTGGCGTTTGATCACAAGTAAATCAAGTGTTTGGTTGGCTTTTTACTGGTAATTTCGACAGGTGATTCGATATTGTTTACCATTTTCACAAAACATTGTCAGACAGCTCAAAGCGTCTTTAAATTATTAACCATTACTAAGTTCGTATTCAGACATGATGTGTGAACGTTTTTACATGCACACGCGTTATTTCGTTTGGCGCCTGTGTCTGAACACCTGTTTAATGCGAACGTAAAATCTCAATTCTTGATGGTCATCTTGTGAAGTTCGCTTCGCAAAACTCTTTCTTCAGTTCCTGCCGCAAGACATGAATGAAAATGTGAAAATAATCCAGTTACGTTTCGTAGCGTTTCCTTTTGAAGTGTTTCGAAAACTGTTTCCACTCCAGTAACCCTTGGATAACATTTGTACTGTTTGGGTCAGTCAGGAATAAATGTATATATGTACTCTTTTTCACATGTTCAAAAATGAACCTTTGTATCTCTATGAAAATTCTACATGTATAGATAAAACGAAAATCAATACTAGAAATATTCGGAGAGCGATGTTCGCAGATCCGCCTATGGTGCCGCTCTACAATGCACAAAATTCCTTGCGAACAATTCTCAGTACAAATACTTCATGCCTTGTGGGGTGTAGATATGTGTTACAGTAACACAATTGATTTCACAAGGCCTTGGGCAATACATCGATTAATCAATAGGTGACCTATCGATTCCATTTTGAAAGATCAGTAGCTTCCACACTGAGCTATTTGATATAAGATAAAAGTAATATCATAACATTTGAATCGATTATTAGCAGGCTAGCTATTCTCGAAACGTTCGTAGCCCTACGAACTTCTTAAATCCATACTTAACACTTTGGCTACGATCAAAGTTGAGAATTCTTAGGCCTACGAATGTTTCGAGAATACGGACCCAGGGTACCTATTCTCGAAACGTTCGTAGCCCTACGAACTTCTTAGGCCTACTCTTAAGACATTGGCTATGATCACAGTTACGAATCCCTAGGGCTACGAACGTTTCGAGAATAAAGGCCCAGGGTACCTATTCTCGAAACGTTCGTAGTCCTACGAACTTTTAAAGTCCATTCGTAACACATTGGCTATGATCAAAGTTACGAATTCCTAGGGCTACGAACGTTTCGAGAATAAAGGCCCAGACTAGCTATTCTCGAAACGTTCGTGGTCCTACGAACTTTTAAAGTCCATTCGTAACACACTGGCTACGATCAAAGTTACGTATTCTTAGCTCTACGTACTTTTCGAGAATAAAGGCCCAGGCTAGCTATTCTCGAAACGTTCGTAGCCCTACGAACTTTTTAGGCCTACTCTTAAGACATTGGCTATGATCAAGTTACGAATCGATCGAAGTTACGAATTCGTAGCACTATGTACGTTTCGAGAATAAGGGCCCTGGTGGCAGGTGAAGATGGACCTTTCCAATTAACGGGTCGGAGGCCGGAGTTGGGTAGGGAGTGATGATGATCTTGTTTTCTTAGAAGCATTCTACAATGCGAGTGATCCCACTAAAGTTTATGTAAAAAGTAGGTGATTCCATGTCATGCATAAAATCATTGACCTTACTCCCCATAATTATTTGATATTGGTGTGTAAAAATTTGGTGACTCCGTGATCGCAATTAATGTGCATACTTAAAGCAGTGTAAAACCATACTCACACACTTACGATCGACTAACCATTTTAGGTTTTTGTAGCCATCCTAAAATAGTCATTATGTTCTTTTGCCCAGCGAATTAGGAGCTACATTTGTAAATGACATGTTTTCCCCTTTTCTTTGATACTGTCCAGTCTCTGTTTTCTTCGAGAAACAAGAAAACAGACCCCAGATGCGCAATATTAGACGTGGACAGTAATAACTTGAAATTAACTCTTATACGATAGCACGTTGTGTGTGCTAGCAATTCCAGTGTCATGTGTCATGTGTAGGGGAATGGCATGATTGAAGAATTACTGCTTTCAGTGCCAAGGAGGTCTCCGTTGTCTGATAGAGCCTCGAGTGGGCGTGGTGAGTCACTTCTTGTCCTAGATGGCGTGTCAAGCACTGTTGAAGAGTCCTTGGTGTATTTGCTTTTGGAATGAGGGAAACGTATGTGGTCTAGTTAAGCATGTGACTGTGTGCTATTTGTGAGACGTTCGAAAGTTTCCGGAGATTGGGCGCGCCGTATCGAGCAAAGCTTATCAGGGCTATTTCGGGCACTGTTATTCACCAATTAAAAATAATCTGTTCATTTTGTGTAACTAAAAACCCTCCAAATTCAAATGGTCTTCAAAAAGGAAGAAAGATAGGGCGTGTCATGGTTGCAAGAGTTAATATTGGTGAAAGTCTGAAAGTATTTAGTTTGCTACATATCTTGTATGTATTTGGGGGGCTGTGTTTTAGCCTACTGGAATAGTGCTAAAACACACACACACACTCACTCACTCACTCACTGTTATATATATGATTTAGAACGTACCGGCTACGCATATACTCTGACGGGTAGAAACAGAAATATATCATTGGTCATCATTTATCACACACTGACCCGTTTGGGAAATCAAACCGGCATTTTCTTTGTGACAGGCTAACCTTTACCCGCAGTACCACAACTGTATAAAATGATTTGATATATTTCTATGCCTTTTGAGGTACACAGAAAAGATACCTTCCGTGCTCATAACCTTTGTTTGTTTTTTGCTTAACGTCGAACTTAGCAGCATCCCAGATATACAGAATAGTGAGACTAGACAATCCCGTGATCAACATCGATCTACGAGATCGGGACACGATCAAATATGCCAACCAAGACAGGACGCCTGCCATCAACCGATCCCGATAGTTGTCTCTTATGACAAGCATGGATTACTGCTGACCGATTCTAACCCAAATCTGGAGTTGGCCGGACTGTTTTACAAATAGTTGCCTTAAATGATCATTAAGTTGTTTCCATATTCTTCCCTTTTACCTAAAATGTATGTGACATTGCAAAGGTTCATTTCTAATTGTTTTGAAATCCGGCAAACAAACATCATCAATGTTGCTTAAGATGGATCTTCACAGTATCTAATCCATTAAAGTTCAAATGATGTGAGTGATAACTCACACGTCCCCTTGATTACCACGATGATGTCGCATATGCGTCCATTACGTCCCCGTTTTCACTGTAGACACTGTATCACCTTGCGTCTTCACGTGTTTTGAAACCAATTGATTGTGACTGGCGGAAGTGTGAATATCAATGGAATACAGTTTGATTTCGTTCACGAGGGACAAGGGGATGTGACCTTCATTGGCACTCTGTCACCATTCTAGAAGCAAGAGCATGTTGCTTTGAAGGACTGCTACGATCACTAACAATGCATATAGATGAAAGAGTTCTTGTATGCCTAGTGCAGGGTTTTCACAATGAAATCGTTTTTTGAGCACAAGTCTTGAAACTGCAGTAACCGTACCTCCGCCGCATCCTCCCACAGACTTTGTTGTCGACATATCGCTACACAGAACTACGGGCTCTCCATTAAGTGTTTTCCTGACTTTATTCCTGATTGATATCGGCATCGCAGTTTGCATGCTTCGGACATGGTATGTTTTGTGGAGAGCGCTGGGCGCACATTTTCAGATTAGTTTGCGCTCCCTATAGATCGGCAAGGGTATAGTCTGGCAGAAAATGTTTCAGGACGGTCTTTGGTAACTTTACTTTAAACCTATAAGTGCTATCCATTTCAAATTTGGTATGAGGCTTTATAATTCTTCTACCATTGGGGATTTTAGTTGTCATAATTTATCACTCGATAATAGGAAAATTGTCGATAAGAGCTGTCATTATTTCAAGTCACAACAACATCTCACATGTCAAGGATGTTGAGCTACTTACTGGAACAGCGACATGGTCATGCAAATAGGCAGGTCACATGTCACATTCTTACATTATGCTCGGCAGATCATGTCACGTGACTTCAAGCACGTGCATTTCACATACAGAAATGTCAACATCCAATTTGTCGACCATTATAAAGCCTCATACCAAATTGGAAATAGATAGCACTTATAGTTTTAAAGTAAAGTTACCAAACACCGCCCTGAAACATTTTCTGCCAGACTATACCTGACGCTAATCCCAAGCCCTAACCCCAAACCCTATGCCTAAGGATCGTAAAGGATGCCTAGCCCTTGCCCTAACCCTAAGGATCGTGAAAGGTGCCTGACCCTGACCTCAAACCTAAGGATCGTAAAGGGTGCCTTACCCTAACCCTAACCTAATAATGGCAGACTCGACATGAGCCGAAACCCTAACCCTAAGGATCGTAAAGGGTGCTGCATCCGCTAAACTGTATTCTACTCGCTTTGTGATCTAATGACAAATTCGAAAAAGATTGTGATTTTCCTTTCCAAGAATCCTGCTTTTCCATACGATTGCTGACATTTCATATTGTGCCAAACTTTATTTACTTATCCGGAATGGTAAGTATCTTTTATCCATCGAGGTGCTTGCCATACGTCCATACATTAATAGGGCCAGCAAGTAGTTCACGGCACTTCGCGAGAATTTAGTACTTCCGTTTAGAAACAACTTTTTCATACGCCTTGCTCGCGGTAGATTTTGTACGAATGCATGCAGAAATTAAATAATTATAAATATGTAGTCCAAATCTTTTGCGCGTGAAATTATCATTATAATCCTGAATCATTTCAAAATACATTGTTTTTCTAAGGTACTTTTTAAAATTAAGTAGACAAGGAATCTATGATGTCCACAATACGCTCGCAAACTATTTGTGTGTCTGTGTTAAACTTAGCGTGAAAAACGCAAGTTTTTGCAGTAATGTGAACACTGCATTCGAATGGTCTCATATGTGTAAGTTGACAGCAATGAACTGATAATCCTTGCAGCAATAACACATTTCCGATCTAACCATCCCATTTGTCAATAACTGTGACAGCCAAGCATGGATATCTGGAGAAGTCATATTTGGCGGACGCGCAGTGTGGAACCAGAGCTAGTTCTTAAATTTGGGCTTGTCGACGGAAGTAACCTAGTTCATGTCTAGCATACCGCTTGTTGGAGCCAGAAACCAGCTTAGGAAATGAAGTAGCACCTCGCGAAACGGTTCCAATAAGTATATAGCTGCATGATCGGGAATGTATTCAGGCATTTGAAGTCAAGTGCTTCCGAAAGCAGACTTGTGTCTCCATTTTCACAAGATTACTAATTTGTGCACGTTACGGTATGGGTGTTACGGTATGGGTGTTAGCGTGGTGGAATCTGGAAGGAAACACTAAAGCGTGGAGCTGCTCAGAGAACTAAATACTAGGCCTCTAAGCTGACACTGAATTTCACTGACAATGAAACAGAATAATTCATATAGTTAGCCTCATCCCTTGTTTACAAACATAACCTTGTTCTATGAATATAAACTAAATGGCAAATGGAAGTGTACCCAGGATGTTTTTATGTAATGATTGGATTGAAATAAGTGTGGTTACATTTGAAGTGTGGTCTGTTTAATCACCCGACTGTTATTATAAGAAAAAGTAAAACAACAGCATAAATAATGACCTCTAACTGGGTAACATCGTTTGCAACTAAGACTAGGAGAAATAAAACTGGATGGAACCGTGATGAAACTTAATTTTTAACGTTTGTGTGAATACGTGAACTGGATTTAACCCTAATGTGCACAGTATTCAATTACTTGGAATAGAGACACTTCTCACTTAGAAGAGACCCAGACCGCCCCTTAAAGGTCATGGTTAGAATTAGTCTTTAGCAACCCATACTTGTTCTAACAAACGGGATCGGGTGGTCAGACTCACTGACCCTTTTGACACATGTCATCGTATCCCAACGCGTAGATTGATGCTCATGATACTGACCACTGGATCATCTAATTCAAATTCGATTATTTACAGACCAGCAAACATATACCGAGGAGCCGAATAAACGAAACTCATGAGTTCAATCAGATCTAGACACGTGCTTGTACGTACTCAGGAAGCCAATACTATATCAAATAATGACAGACTGAAACATTTTCTGCCAGACTATACCTGACGCTAATCCCAAGCCCTAACCCCAAACCCTATGCCTAAGGATCGTAAAGGATGCCTAGCCCTTGCCCTAACCCTAAGGATCGTGAAAGGTGCCTGACCCTGACCTCAAACCTAAGGATCGTAAAGGGTGCCTTACCCTAACCCTAACCTAATAATGGCAGACTCGACATGAGCCGAAACCCTAACCCTAAGGATCGTAAAGGGTCCTGCATCCGCTAAACTGTATTCTACTCGCTTTGTGATCTAATGACAAATTCGAAAAAGATTGTGATTTTCCTTTCCAAGAATCCTGCTTTTCCATACGATTGCTGACATTTCATATTGTGCCAAACTTTATTTACTTATCCGGAATGGTAAGTATCTTTTATCCATCGAGGTGCTTGCCATACGTCCATACATTAATAGGGCCAGCAAGTAGTTCACGGCACTTCGCGAGAATTTAGTACTTCCGTTTAGAAACAACTTTTTCATACGCCTTGCTCGCGGTAGATTTTGTACGAATGCATGCAGAAATTAAATAATTATAAATATGTAGTCCAAATCTTTTTGGATTGGATTGGATTGAAATAAGTGTGGTTACATTTGAAGTGTGGTCAGTTTAATCACCCGACTGTTATTATAAGAAAAAGTAAAACAACAGCATAAATAATGACCTCTAACTGGGTAACATCGTTTGCAACTAAGACTAGGAGAAATAAAACTGGATGGAACCGTGATGAAACTTAATTTTTAACGTTTGTGTGAATACGTGAACTGGATTTAACCCTAATGTGCACAGTATTCAATTACTTGGAATAGAGACGCTTCTCACTTAGAAGAGACCCAGACCGCCCCTTAAAGGTCATGGTTAGAATTAGTCTTTAGCAACCCATACTTGTTCTAACAAACGGGATCGGGTGGTCAGACTCACTGACCCTTTTGACACATGTCATCGTATCCCAACGCGTAGATTGATGCTCATGATACTGACCACTGGATCATCTAATTCAAATTCGATTATTTACAGACCAGCAAACATATACCGAGGAGCCGAATAAACGAAACTCATGAGTTCAATCAGATCTAGACACGTGCTTGTACGTACTCAGGAAGCCAATACTATATCAAATAATGACAGACTCGACATGAGCCGTGATCAATGAGAAGGTCGCATATCAGCCAGATTGTCCACCGAAACGATCCCTTACTTGATCTGTTAATAATAACGTCCGTATAGAAGGAATCAATATATAGCCTTATAGGAAGTATCATCTACCACAGGCTTTAAACAGTAGCTGAAATGAAGGATGCTGTTGAGAGCATTGGACCAATGTTGGAAAAAACTTAATATGTTGATCCATCGAACATCGTTTGTACACACCCATCTATATAGAGGCTATTGAGGGTTCTTAAAACAGGAAATTGCCGAAAAGATAGATTCATTTTAGTTTTGATCATTTGGATATCTTACAGTAATCAATAAGATTCAAACGGTGGTTTTCAGCTCAGTGTCTGCAGTCTAATCCAAAGCTTGTTTCCCAGACTAACTATATGACGCAAAATACTTCAGTGAAGGTCTTAGTTCAGATGCGGTTAAACGAATACTGATGCTGTCTTTACACTTGTCTCATGCGCATTGTGTCAGTAAGAAAACTTCCGCTAGTGGAATGGGGGCAAGGTCGGTGACGACATGTCTGTGCAGCTGGTAGGCGTAACACGTCGCTCTCGCGTCGAACGAAGGAATCAAAGGATATTTTTTTAATTATTTAAGGCCGAAGTCATTTACCCGGGGAGACGAAGATACACAATCCATAAGTGTGTTAATCTGACCGAGTTCCAGTGACACTACCAAATTGTATTGTAGGGGTGTTAATTTATCCCTTTGTCCAGTAGGACAATGACTCAGAAGCACAGTTTGACGCAGGAATATTCCACTCCAACCGATGACATGTGTTGGCGCCGGAAAACTGCGCAAGTTTGAAAAAACACGTGTTTGTTAAAAGAAGCATTTTTTCTCAGAGTTGAATTAGTTAAAAGTGTCTAATGTTTGTTGTCATTTCTAAAAGTTCATTTGGTCAAAATGATGAACTTAATTAGATTTTGTTTTTTATCGTCTATTTGCAACAGGAAAAGAAATTACTGAAACAGATTACGTCTATAAACTATTTAAACGTGTTTCCCCAAAAGACTAATATGAACGTTGTTCTTATCTTCAAAGGTGCTATTCAGCGATAAACTAACGTTTTGGGGAAATTTCAATTCATCTGAGTCACACTGATTTCTAATCTTTTCAGAAACATTTACTGTTTTCTTAAAATGCTTAAAAACAGTCAGTTACCATTATACTTTGCCTGGCAAAGGCAATCTTGCATAGGCAAAGCGGCCAAACGTTTCATTACACCACACCTCAGCACAACAATACCACGGCAATGACAAGTTCTCTGTACACCCGTCCACTATTACACGGGTAGAAACCCGATGAATAAATTGAAACTTCTTAACAAAGTATGAAACGTTTTGGTCCAGAATAAAAACAAGAAGATGTTACCCAGACATCTCTGTATTCATCATATAGCATCTTTGAAATGTCAGTCAAGCACCTAATGTTACAGCCTTGTGAAAGACAGCATCTTATTTTGTGCCGCATCTGTATGTTCCAAACCGTATTTCAGTTGGTTAGGTGCTATAGTTACATCCTTCATTATGACTCGTGAACGGATAGATATAATATGGTAGGAATGATGTTTTGTTGCTTATATTTCCCTGAGGTGATCCCAGAGTATGCATTTCATAATAATCCCTTGTCCGCCATTCCACGTCCTTCCTCTGTCAAACGTGACGACAACACAAGAAGAAAACTTTGTGTTGAATGACATATATAAGTAATTATTGTTATATATTTCCGAACAGCACCAACAAGAGCAATAATCAAAGTTAGCTTTAACTTTAAAACAACCTAATGTTCACGCTGGCTACCAATATAGTGAGTGAATTTAGTTTTACGCCGCTATTAGGAACTTTTCAGAAATATTGCTGCAGGGGACACCAGAAATGGGCTTCACACATTGTACCCATGTGGGAATCGAACCCGCATCTTCGGAGTGACGATTTTACGATTTAACTACTAGGCCATGATTTAAATAATTGGAGTTTACTAGCCATCTAACCCGCTCAGCCACCCCGGCTTCCACAACCTCCGGTGGCAGCGGTGGCTGAATAGGTTAGATGACTGGCGAGTAGGTGCCTGAAACATTCTCCGTAAAGTACAGAGTCTGGTACTGTTTTTGCTTTATGTCAAGGATTCGAACCCTCACCCTCAGGATAAAGGCACCTAATCACCAACATTCACAGTCAGCGATCTTACCCACTCAGCCTCCGCGCCTTCCATAAATGGAAGTCGGACAACTGGGAGTCTAGATCATGTTCTTTCTGTTTTTGTAGTTTTATGCAGAAGAAATCGGAAGATCGCGTGATATTTCCCAATTTTGTAAAACTGGTATGGTGTCGTCGACAGATACAATACCTTACTCTATTGTCTTGGTCCCGGGGCTCTCTACGCTAAGGATTACCGATGCTACCAGTTCCACAATCAGCAGTCATATCTAAAACAGTGACGATAGACGTGACTCCAAATACTATTTCTAAAGACTACTTGCGTCGTTTATTTATAAACTGAACCTGATCCATTTAAACAGTAATTTACTCAATGTGAAAAGGATGATGGTGAGATTGCCGGTACCTTACCTACAGGACCCAAATTCAGGCAATTTGTTATTCACATTACGTACTCTTTAAAGGATACCGCTTATACATACATAGGTTTATCATTCAGCCACGAAGCATTCTCTGCTACTGAATGTAATTTATAACGCTGTTATTTTTTCATGTATGTCCTTGCTTGTGCTCAAGAAAATGGATATCTTTTTGGCATCTGTGAATTAACTATCCAAAAACTATAAAGCGCTCACATCAACGAGTATTATCGATTATCTGTCGGAACTTATTTATAAAGTAGTGGTATATGTCAAGGTAGAAAGGGAAAAGATATGAACGGATCACTCAAACTCCAAAATGACGCAGTAAAATAACGCGGTATCATTGGAAGAAGAATCATTCAGCCTTCACCCTGTTAGGAATATACAGCCTTTATAGAAATGTACAAAACTGTGACATTGAATGTACAATTGGTAAGTACATATATATTAAAAATATAATGTTAGTGAGAATTTCTGTAATAATATCATATCGATATCTGATTATAAACGGGCATATTCTTGTGTGAGGAATAACGTGATAGGCAAATGATGTAATTTTCGTCACAGAGTATTTCGTCACCCCCGACCATTACGTCGTACGTCTAATACCTATATCATCCTGATGTTAAACAATTTCTTTTTAAAATGTTAATACAATTTGTGATTATCGTAAATAACCATGCAACAAGTTGTAGTTTGACGTCCGCATTAAACTGAGATCTGTACATCCAAACGAAGTTATCTTGACACATTACATCCCAACGATACATTCTTGGACTGTGGATACAAGCTAGTCAGCCAACATGGCTGCTTCTCTGTTTTATAGCCAGTCAAGTTGAAGCATATTTTCAATCGAAAAATATGAAATTTAACGGTCCACAAAGGATGTTTGTTGACTTGAGGAAGTGTACACCATAAAACGACGTTGCAGTACGAGAGGTGTGACGTCAGTGACTATGATTACGAGCTAGCAGACTAGAATGATCCAGTGACGTCAATCCAGATTGACGTAATGAAAGACGCATTTGATGTTTTAGCGATGCACCTGAGAAATTTTCATCTAATTCATTGCTATTATTTTTATTACAATATCGTTCTAATCCGAATCTACAGCTGCAGGAATCGAACGTCTGTGTCAATATTATGTCGATTTTGGACAGGTACTTCATTGAAGTCTAAAGGGTTGGGGAGGGGGTGGGGGCATCGACATCAGCATAAGATAAGACGTGAAATTTCATAACTGATAAACGATACATCAGACACTGATTATATATTATCGTCATACTACTAAAGGGGACAAAATAGTCATACAATATAGATTATGCATGTGTAACCCTTGACAATATGTGAACAAATTTAAACACAGTAGATACCATTTGCTCTTATTTCTAGAGACTAAGATCGGATCCTCAGAAGAATGCATTTACTTTCTTTCATGAAATCACACCACGATTTATTCATTTGCTCTTATTTCTAGAGACTAAGATCGGATCCTCAGAAGAATGCATTTACTTTCTTTCATGAAATCACACCACGATTTATTCATTTGCTCTTATTTCTAGAGACTAAGATCGGATCCTCAGAAGAATGCATTTACTTTCTTTCATGAAATCACACCACGATTTATTCATTTGCTCTTATTTCTAGAGACTAAGATCGGATCCTCAGAAGAATGCATTTACTTTCTTTCATGAAATCACACCACGATTTATTCATTTGCTCTTATTTCTAGAGACTAAGATCGGATCCTCAGAAGAATGCATTTACTTTCTTTCATGAAATCACACCACGATTTATTCATTTGCTCTTATTTCTAGAGACTAAGATCGGATCCTCAGAAGAATGCATTTACTTTCTTTCATGAAATCACACCACGATTTATTCATTTGCTCTTATTTCTAGAGACTAAGATCGGATCCTCAGAAGAATGCATTTACTTTCTTTCATGAAATCACACCACGATTTATTCATTTGCTCTTATTTCTAGAGACTAAGATCGGATCCTCAGAAGAATGCATTTACTTTCTTTCATGAAATCACACCACGATTTATTCACTTGCTCTTATTTCTAGAGACTAAGATCGGATCCTCAGAAGAATGCATTTACTTTCTTTCATGAAATCACACCACGATTTATTCATTTGCTCTTATTTCTAGAGACTAAGATCGGATCCTCAGAAGAATGCATTTACTTTCTTTCATGAAATCACACCACGATTTATTCATTTGCTCTTATTTCTAGAGACTAAGATCGGATCCTCAGAAGAATGCATTTACTTTCTTTCATGAAATCACACCACGATTTATTCATTTGCTCTTATTTCTAGAGACTAAGATCGGATCCTCAGAAGAATGCATTTACTTTCTTTCATGAAATCACACCACGAGTTATTCATTAGCTCAGGATCTACACTTAGGTACATGTTTACGTCAAATCTATACAAAAAGCCAGTACAGAGAAATTCTCTGTTTTGTCTATCCTTATTTGTCTCGGTTCTATCATTATCCTTACATCTTCAAATGGACTATTCAAAACTCAGTCTAACATTTCAATCTCTAACCTTACAATCTTGTTTCATGGCTCAGTTTGGAAAGGCTGCTTTCACGATAGATTAATAGTTATTGTAACTAGAGAGGTCTACTGACACATAAGGCTACCAACTATAATTCAATTACATGTGCACTGATACTAAAGACATCGTACAAAGACGTCATAGGTGAAAACAAGATACAAAATACGTTGTGTGTTTGACGATGACAACGAAATGGTACAATGCATCAGATCAGGTTATTGATCTACAAGAATTTGATCATTTAAACATACCAAAATACCAGATCGGATAACGGCGTCCTCAACTGAAAGAGAATCTAATGTAAAACAGCCTAATGAGACTATTTAACATTATAATGTCTTACTAGTACATCTTTCTAAAGGGATTTGTCACGAAAACCCAACTCCTCGCTGATCCAAAACAAAGGGTGCTCTTGTCGAATGGGTATGTTTATAATTTTGTTAAAACATTGTAAATCACGTATATATATTTAAAAATATATATGAATGAAGTTTAGGTTACACAATACACGGCATATCTTCAAACACATTAACTGACAGTGTTCATTTGATACCTTGTCGCAGCAGCCTCACGAAGCGGAGTATACTCTGAAGCATCATTGTGACAACAAAGAAGGGTTGTTCAGTCCGGTTTATACAGCAATCCGAAAACGACAGAGTCCGAGTTGGACAGAGTGCACGTGATACGTATTTAAGGAGGTGCACCTAGATCTTTCTGAGGTCAATTGTCACCCACGCCTAACACTGCACTTATCTTCGTGGTCCTCTGGTCTTTCTTGACTTTCTAACTCGTGTTAGAGAGTATACTCTTGAAATACTCTGCTCCTCTCGATGGTTGCTAGCTATCATCTGTAAGATACTGGTTCAACTGAAGAAGAATGTCCTCTGATCTTATGTCCGATTTTGGGAGACTTATCAGCACAGGAACCAGTTGAGGCCTCCAGCAAAGCATCCAATGTCTGTTTCGGAATATGTTCCATGCATATCATCACATTGTAATAGGGGGACTATTTTTAAACTACTAAGGTCCACTTGCACAAAGCGATTTTAGCGCTACGACTATCTTAAGCCTATGTTGGAGAATAGGAGTTACAATCATTGTGGGGCTAAGATCGCTTTGTGCAAGGGGGCCCAGGAGTGGGCTTTTACGTCCACCGACTGGACTTTGTCTATGGAACGACTGTTACGTTCAGCAAGACAAACATAATCCATAATCCCTCAAAGGACGCTTCCGGTCACTCTGATGTCGTTGTTAATGTTGACAACCGTCCCGTGAGACGTCCCTCCAATAATTCTTCTGCCAAGTGGAAAAAACAAACTGATGGAGCAATACTTGTCTACTAACACTGTGTGAGTACTTTAATTATCTGTATTTCAAATAAACATTGTCATCCAACGGGTTATGTAAAACCAAGACAACTTGTGTGCGACTGAACATCACTTTGGACAGAAGCCTTGCCATATCACAGGGTGTCAGGTTGATGTCATGCAGGTCCTAGGCGTTTTCATATTTGTTATAACCTGTTAGCAGTGGCCTGGCGATGACAAACCTAAGATCATTATCTGGAAAATGTGATTCAAACCCACTGCCATAGGTTTCTGACGTGCCAAGGGCCGTAACTTTCCACAGCCAATTATGTCGATTCACACAACAGGGCCTCCGGGCCGCCATAGAAAATTTACAGAACTTTGTTGTTTTCCAGGTAATTGGCGTTGAGTAATATTGAACCTTTGTTGAGAAAATACCAGCATCAACGTTACACTGTGATGTTCATGGCAAGCATGATTCAGTTAAAGGCAAATTAAACACAGAACATAAACACACACTAAGAAAACCATAAAATGTATAAACACATGCGAAAAACTCACAATTAATTAACCAACAAACGCCAAGAAAACGTATAACCTACTTCATTTTCTCTTATGTTTCTTAGCTTACATAAACAAAGGATTCTACAATAAGCACATATTTATTGACAAAGCAGGAAGTTAAATAAGACGCTCAAGAACAGTTTGTTATCTTTCAACGAAGACTACACACGTGGGCGGACATACGCAATATGTAAAGAATTAAAGTGAAAGACCGGAATTTGCACAAAAACAAGAATAAGCAGAATGAAGTAGTTGTTTAATTCTTCAGATTAATCCCTTTTTGCGGACCGTCGCCCAGATGTTAACCTATTTTTCATCCAATGATCTATCACAGATGTTGTTCTTGTACCGATTAGCTTCGTATTAAGAACAAGGACGCATCAGCAGTCACATCGACATATCCGTTACCCATTCATGTTCGTGACACCGCGTGTTCAACAGAAACTGATGTGAAAAAAAAGCAAATGTAATTGAATGATCACACCGCTTTGCGTGTTATGCTTTAATAATTGCATCCCTCTTGATGCGTTCTACGGGAACGCGAACTTTCAAACATGCCACGATTCAGTGTTACAGAGTTGCATCCCTTAGCTGTCAGGATCCGCTGACAGTTGCAACTAGAGTTCAAATACAACTCTTGGATTTTCAGCAGAATGTTTATGCCCGTCAGTTTCAAAAAGTATCTTTAATCACTTGCAATGTCTTCCTGAAAAACAATATTTAAAAAAATAAGATTGACGTCTATTCGGTTTGCTGCAAACTGTAACAAACCACCTCAGTATACCTCAAACCACCACTGTAACAAACCACCTTCCACCAATACCGTCTGGTAATATTGTAGATACAACAGAGATATCTCGACGCAAGGTATCCTGACGTTAGTTGGCTTGCTTTGTAATACCGCATTCAGCAATAGTCCAGATATATGGCGTTTATCTGTGAATAATCGAATCCGGACCAGATAATCTAGTGATCAATAGCATGAACACTGGTCTACGGAAATTGGATACGATAACCCATGTACACAAACAAAGCGAAAGAACAGATAGTTTTAATGGCTCCATGTACATAATTAGCTCCATGGAATAATTTCTTCCTCCGCAGTTTGCACTGAAAAGATTTTGCTATGTAGCTTTAAAGTCACCGTCCCAAACATTGACAACTGAAGAGTACTGGCAATTTAAATAAAACAGCCTTAACGAAATATCATGTGATCGATGCCTCTTAATCCCTTGTAACACGGTAGGAGGGGACACAGTTGCACTAGTGTCAGACAAGGATGTCCACTTAGTCCCTTGATGTTGTCCGTATTTATTTAAGTGTGGAGCGGGCCATTCGTTAATTAGAGTTGACCAGCATGGTCCAGTTCATTAGTGTGCTATTTTATATGCATTTTGGAAGGTCTGCGTTTTGGGGGTCTGCGTTATGGGAGTAAACATGTGAGAGTAAACCGTGATGTTACACGGTGGATGAAAACGGATCGATTTAATTTCCTATTTAATTCTTGAACTGGACAGTCTTTTTAAGGAAATGGTCTTTTTCACAAACATGACCTGAATTCAGTGACAAAAATCCAAGGTCAGCCTGACCTGGAAGAATGCCATTCGTTTGACGTCATTCTTGAGCTGAATTTAAACTGGAGATTATTGCAAACATGCTTTGTGTACTATACAGCTGTTATATGGCGTTGTGGCTGTTCATAAAGGAATCCATATCCGTATCATGTCAGTGATGGTTTCAACCAGACGCCTTTATCACATACTATTAATAGCTTCTTGGCTATTATAAGTCGTTCACTGCCCACGAGGGACCATGGGTTGTGGTAAACTCGATGTTCGGGCTCAGGGAACATAAACAAACATCGAGTGTGTCTCAAACCATGGTCCCCGAGGGAACAGTGATCAACGTATTTATCTTACCGATCACCTCAGTGTTAATTTTGAACTGTTTGAAGCATGAGTAGGGAATCATACGCTTCAGCCACCCAGTGTGAATCAAACGATTCGAATCTTGCATCTTGCTGTCTTTTCTCCCGTAGGTATTGTCTTAGTAAAGTCGCCGTGATGTCATTACCTTTCCTAATATTCACAGGGACTACATTTGACCGTTTTGTCAAAATTTTTTTCTTGGAATGCGAGGTAAATTGTTTTCGTAACCTTCGCTAGATACGGCGGACTACACAAGCAAAACAGATTTAGAGTTATCTCCCTTCCATCGATTTGCATGCGTAAAACATCGGTAATTTCCGTGCATTATGCAGAAGCGCACTCAGCTCTTTATATGTGAGGTAAGATAATACTCATTGTTGTTTGTTTAACAAAGCTATGATATAGTGAGTGACGGATTTATTCCAGTTAGATCACATGTATGTTTGATGTTTAACGCCTTACTTACAACAATAGTTCAGCTACATGGCGTAACAAATCGAGTCTGGACCAGACTATCCAGTGATCAACATCATGGACATCGAACGATTTGGTGTGGAGTGAGTGAATGAGTAACTGTGTGAGAACGGTTTTATGCAGCTATTAGCAATGTTCCAGTAATATCAAGGCGGGGTGACCAGAAATGGGCTACACATTGCACTCACGTGGGGCCTTCGGCGTGACAAGTGAACGCTTTAACCACAAAGCTACCACACCGCCTTTGGTGTGGGTGGGAGACCTGAAGTGGTGCAGGTGCAGTGGTTAAAGTCTTGGGTGAAGGGTATGGTGCTGACGAACCTACAAAAGTAATTCGAGCGTAGCAGGGTTACAAGCCTGTTCATAGGTACCGGGCGTGTCCAAAGTCTAAACAGCAGTATTTAAGCCACATCCTGACTGCTTCTTTGTGTTTTATAGCAAACCAACTAAACAAAAAAAACGACGATTCTATTTTGACTCCAAATAATTGTCATGAAATTCGTCCGATTTTTCACGCGGTAGCTCTTGTGATATTGTGAGGCATGTTTCAGAACTGCCTTCTTTTTTCGACATCAAACTTCTAATCTTGTCCCTCACTTGTGTTTCCTAGTTATCGACTAATTTATTTGTTCTTGCGACCTACATATATGATGTTCCACAGCAAGCATAGATGACAGACAGCAATATGACCTGCGATATCTCCTTACATCTGTGAAGACAATGAGGTTCATCACATCATATAACATTTTTTTACCTTGAAAGTATGACTGTTTGTCACAGACCTTTATCCCTGCGTTGAAACCTACATACACAGCCATGGTAGTGACAGACGGTCCGACTCGCCTAAGGCGTAACTCTGGCAATAATCTAGGCCCCTTTTGACAAAGCTCTCGTAAGCTTATTTTTTCTTACCTTTCCTCGTAGCATTCCTACCTACTTTACTGTAACGCTGACGTATACTCAGATAAACCTACTATTATTGACGAGAGCTGAGAGTTAGTGAGGTATGGAGGCTTCAACACCACATTCAACAGTATTACATCTACAGTTCGTTGCTGGAGGAAGGTTTGGTGTCATGCAGGTGCCAAACAACCACGGTTTAGGTTCACGGGTAAGGTGCTGAGACACCAGGAAAACTAAACTGAGGCGAAACAAGTCTGGAACCCCAAATCGCAGGTACATTGTACCTGAGGTGATCAAGAGACGCAACTCTGCTCTGCCCTGCGATCAAGGGAAGCAGTTCTGTTCTAGAAATTGCGTCCGTCCGTGTACTTGCGATAATTAGAAGCATTACCACGACAGCAGTGTACGTTAAGGTGGCTCTATACAACTCACGGTCACCAGGTTAGAAAGATGTCACCTATTCTGTGCATGGTGGCCAACATGTTTCGAGTAACCTGCAGTACTTTCTGGGATCCTCTAGTTGCGGTTTGAATCCCACACTAGCGTGACGTGGCACTACCGTTATCCATATTTGTGGGACAGACTCACTGACTTATTCACACATCCACTTACTCAATCATCTACTCACTCACTCATCCTCTCACACCACCTCTCTCATTTCCTCACTTGCTCACCCTCTCACTCATTCATTCACTCACCACTCATTCATTTCCTCACTTGCTAACCCCCTCACTCATTCATTCACTCATCCCCCACTCATTTCCTCACTTGCTCACCCTCTCACTCATTCATTCACTCATCCCTCACTTATTTCCTCACTGGCTAACCCCCTCACTCATTCATTCACTCATCCCCCACTCATTTCCTCACTTGCTCACCCTCTCACTCATTCATTCACTCATCCCTCACTTATTTCCTCACTGGCTAACCCCCTCACTCATTCATTCACTCATCCCCACTCATTTCCTCACTTGCTCACCCTCTCACTCATTCATTCACTCATTCATTTCCTCACTTGCTCACCCTCTCACTCATTCATTCACTCATTCACGCATATCTCTCACTCGCTCAGACTCGGTGACGTCCTTCCTCTACTTTTCTTGACATTAAAATCAAGACCTGATGGATGTCAAGGATATTCATGTTAGGAGGTGTGTACGGACGATGTCATTAACGTTGTAATCCAGTATTGACTGCCACAGCCTTAGAAAGGCAGCTGGAGTCAGCACTGACATTTACTCGATGCAAAACATGTTTAGAATCACTATAACATATAACATGTGCAGCGCCCTTGCTATGTGATATATAGTCATCTCCCGTTAAATGAGTGGGTGATTGATCCAGATACTTTAACACATTTGCAACATGCATGTGAACAAGCCAAACAAGGATCTGATTGCTTTGCTCATGCTGGCACCGTGCGGGTAAAAACTTCATGAAGGTCAACTTTGCGTTATAATTCAAGTAATAGCAAGACTAACTGTTTCAACGACAGCAACGTTGGAAAAGTAATATTATTGAGGTAATGTATGTAATGGTCCATGTGCACTGTTTTCACCCGTTCAAAATATGCTTTGAGAAACTTATGCAATCCATTCGTACTGTGTCCTTACCAGTCGATTCATCCCGTCCTGAACATGTCATGTGTACCTCTCTAAACATGTTCTGTCCACCGTAACATGTCTTGTTAAGATGTCAAATGTCAAACCCGTTCTGAACATGGATTGTCCATCTGTCAAACCCCGTCCTGAATATGACCTGTCCATTTGTCTAAACCCGTCCTTAACCCTTCCTGCCCGCTTGCCCAAACCCGTCCTGAACAGGTCCTGTCCGCCTGTCCAAACATGTCCTGTCCACCTTAACATGTCTTGTTAAGATGTCAAATGTCAACTATGTTAAGTCATTTGCACTTAAGCAAACGTAGGCTCAGTATTATTCGTTAAAACGCTTTGCACCATGTTTGTGTAACGAATAATACTGAGCATACGGTTATTTAGGCTGCATCACCCAAGCGATTATCAACACAGGAACTATTCCTGCAATTGAAAATATTACCTTAAAGTTGTATAATAATCCTTTCAACAACCTGCGAACACTGATGAACAGCTGCACATGTAGGGATATACTCCTAAAAGACATAAATATAAATTCTCAATGCCGCGTGTCTGTAATCCTTAATTGTGCCTTGACAAGTGGTTTACTGTGTACTCATTTAATTTAATGATCTATCTAAATCTTCAAACGTACTTATCGCCTTTGTTATTTCATATTTTCAATGAATGTATATGCTCACAATAATGTTAGCTCTTTGCCCATCGCAAAATTAAACAACCAGACTGATGATTTCTTCTGTTTACACCACTGATCCTGTGCTTCTCCTAATCAGAAACAACCTGTCCATACCTACTTGTGTGAGTCCTGATTTATCTATCGCTGCTACACATCACGTCAAGAGATTTCCTCGACTTCAAGGAGCTTCGTGCTGGACGTGTCTCCCATACATCGCAACCTGCATCCTGGAACATTTTCTATGGCGGAGTTAATTTGTGTAGCTTGTTTTTTCTAGTGTTTGTTAGTTTGTTTTGTAACTGGGTACTCAGCATTGTTCCAGCAATACAGCCGTGTGAATAATCTTAATAGTGGAGTCTGGACTAGACAATCCAGTGATCAATAGTCTGAGCATCGCTTTACGCAAATGAGACAGGATGACATGGCTACTAAATCTCGTTACGAGTATTGGTTGCTGAGTGAGTGAGTGAATCAGTTTTAGGCCACTTTTAGCAATATCGCGGCGGGGGACTCAAGAGTGAGTGAGTGAGTGAGTTTAGTCTTACGCCACACCCAGCAATATTCCAGCTACATGGCCGCTGTCTGTAAATAATCGAGTCTGGACCAGACAATCCAGTGGTCAACAACATGAGCGTCGATCTGCGCAATTGGGAACCGATGACATGTGTCAACCAAGTAAGCGAGCCTGACCACCCAGTCCTGTTAGTCGCCTCTTACGACAAGCATAGTCGGGGGGACTCAAGAAATGGCCTTCACACATTGCACCCATGTGGGTGAATCGAACACGGGTCTTCGGCGTGAAGAGCGAACCCTTCAAACATTATGCTACTCCACCGTCCCCATTGGTTGCCGAAGACCATTTCTAATCCAGATCGTCATGGGATACACGCGTTCCTGAGAAGTAAGTGTGCAGCCAGATAGCTTTGTGTCGAAGTTGAAGAGACATATGTCGAGGTATCTGAATTTCGACACGCTGGACCACTCTAAACTTTTACTTCAATACAAGTTCGACAGACCAAAGTTTGACACAACTGTGGTTAATTGTGTCTCCACAACCTCAACTTCGAGGTTCGATTTTTCAAGCTGGTCATCATCGGTGCTCAAAACTGCAGGAAACGCACTTGCTGCAGACAAATAGTGTTCAATGCATGTTTGTTTCCACGTCCAAAATTGAATAATGCACGTAATCCACACTCAAGAATTTGCTAGGCTTCTAAACGTGCAATTTGCTGAACCAGCAGATATGTCAATACAAGAACTTCATAATACTTATTGATTTTCTGTCTTGACATTTACCAATCACCATAAAAACAACACTTTTTATAGACCAGTGACAAATTACCCATCAGGTAATATATTAAACATTTGTGGACACCTTAGATGCTAGACTTTTGCATGGAATTATTCATAATAAATAATAATAATAATTAATATATTTGAACTATTGCCATGAGCAACTTTCTGACAACGACTTCTACGTCGTAATTAGTTATCACAGAATGGCCAGGGCGTTTCGTCGAGGACAGAGCACTTTTAGCTGTTATCAGAAAAAATGCCAGTAAAAGTACTTTAATGGATTCGTTGGTGGCAGGAGACCTATTACCCTTCGGAAAAATGCAAAAATATTGTTGTAGGTTTTCTTTGAGGGACCTCTCCTCATCGAGTTTTACTGTGTCACAGTAGGGAGTAATCAGTACTGTGACACGGGCATATGGTTCCTCCTAAGATCACCTTATACCATGGTTGGCTGGCTGATGTTCAACGCCACACTCAGCAGTATTACAGATATATGGTGGCTGTCTGTAAATAACAGAGTCTGGTTAAGTCAACCAAGTATGGACAGCATGAACATAGGTCTACGCAACTGGGATATGACGGCATGTGTCGACCAAGTATCAACAGCATGAACATAGGTCTACGCAACTGGGATATGACGGCATGTGTCGACCAAGTCAGCGAGCCTGTCCTGTAGACCCCATTAGACCCCATTTGCGACACGGGTTTCGGAAGACCATTTCTAACCCGGATGTCCAAGGGTTCACTTCACACCCTAAAACAGGTAGGCACAGCAGCACATGTTGAAGAGAGTGTTGAAGTGTGTGAAAATCACATCTCCATAAATGAATAATAATCACAGTTCTCTTTCTTTATGTCACAAATCAGATGTCTGGGTATGACATGAACATAGAGAAACAGGACCCCTCATCGGTAGATAAAGGAACGGGGAACATCGATGATTCGAACACTGTGCTCGACCAAAAGGGTTAAAGGCTGGTACCTGTTGTTCTCTTGCCTTGTTGTTATCGCGTCCTTTTGGGATCAAGGACTCTCGACTCGGTGTCAGTATGCTAGCAGTGTTTGAGTCGAATACCATTTTGCACTGCCATATCACTTAAATAAACTTTGGTCCTTAGGCCCGAAGCCGACTGAAAACCAATGGGACCCTCAGCTATTGCTCTCTGTAGGTCCTTGTGGCTGACAGTTTTTTCATCCCCAGTAAGTAGGAGTATTATTTCCATTTTAAACTATAGGACACAAACATCAGTGCCCATTGCATTTTATGGTCCTGGCTCCTTATTGCCTGCAGCTTTTCAGGGTTAAGTGCAAACACTGGCCAAGGTATTACCGACATGTGAATTATAAGGGGGACATCAGGAATGGGCTTCTCACATTGTTCCCCTATGGGGAATCGAACTCAAGTCTTCGGCGTGACTAGCGGCCGTTTTCACTACTCAACTACCCAACGCAATGTTGTTACTATTTGCACGCAGTGTTGCCATGATTTGAACATTGGCGCCTGACACCATAGCAACCCTAATGAGTCATGTCAGTAGCACCGTTCTGTGCAAGACAAGAGAAACAGCCATCAAGCCCACATTGTTGCCCTGGTTTGACTATTGACCCCCGAAACCACATCAACCCTAATGACTCCATTCCAGCAGCCCCGCCATGCAAACTTTGGGTTTGAAGTATACCAAGAACACATGTCGGTAATACTTTGGCCAGTGTTAATTTGCACTTAACCCTGAAAAGCTGCAGGCAATGAGGAGCCAGGAACATAAAATGTTATGGGCACTGATGTCAATGTCCTTTATTTTAAAATGGAAATAATAAATAGTAATAAATAATAAAAGCGGTGTAAAACACTCACTCACTCACCCACTCACTCACTCACTCACTCACATGTATTGCTTGATCATTATAACCGCATTGAACGTGACATTAACCTCTGTTTGACATCACTCTCTTTAGTCAATAGTAATGACCTGGCATGGCGATGTCAGAGCAAGTGTTCAATGTTGACATCCACAATTATATCATAGTTGTCACGTGTCCCGATCTGAGATATAATCAGCCTACCACATGAGCACGTATCAGTGTTATCCAGAATATGCAACCGTACCTCGATTTGTTGAACTGTTTTTGTGTTATCCGGGGTACGAGACAACCAACAATAAATTTCAACATCATTCCCGAACGGTGAATGCCATTGAATGAGAGTCGACACAGTGGGATCTGACCGTATAATATTCTAGAACACCAATACACCTGCCTTTCTCTTAGACTTGTGTAGGAGCGCGTACCTGATGCGTTGAAGATTGCAGTTCATATTAAATCTTTGCAAGAAGGGAACTGTAAGAAGGTGCTCCCTCACAATTATCCAAGTCCCCATGTTGGAACTCAGTCATGACTGATCCCAACCCCATGGACATCCAATTAAATGAACACAATATATCCTACTCGATGACGTCTACTGTGAAACTACGAAAACCTACCAGTGCCCCTTTAGTAGAATATATTGATCATTCAGAACCGAAATTCTCGTTGTATATATCATGTTTATACTCTCGACACAAACCTGAAAATTTAAAACAATATAATTACGAATAATTTAAATAACAATCGATTTGGTTTCTAAAAGATTCCTTTCCCAAAGTGGCACCAATAGGTTTGGTAAAAAAGACAAATCCTCAGCAGCAGTAATTTTGCTTGTAGTGTCAGCTGATCCTTAATACATAAGCTACGTAACCTCTGCAAAAGGTTTGAAGGGCTATGGTGGCAGCACCAGCTGTGCCTACACGTGGTTTGGGATCTCTCCACGCGAAAGAACACGTGACAAACGCGTCTAATGCTTTGAAGAGGTGTCTGTCAGGAAAAGGGCAGCATGCCCATTAGATAGCATAAATGTCAATATTTGATTCTTTCCTTTATGCGCAGCCTAGAAACACGAGGAGGGTTGGTAACTGTGATTACATTAATCTGTATCTGTAGAGATTACTCTGAACATGTGATAGGGATTATCTCCTCCACTGCACCTGAGAGCCTACACATACACTCGAGACAACAGCGGGAGATATTGATTCATCTTTAAACAGCCATGCATCACCTCGTTATTTGGTTTGTTTTTAGGAGACATTTCTGAATGAAATGCCTTTTAGGGGGCGTCTTTGTTCACTGAAAACTTGGAACGTTTGCCAGCAATACGCCTGCTCGACAGGCATACGGAGAAAGAGTGGATGAGAGAGGGGAGGGGATAAGAGGAAGGGTCAGAAGATATTTGATGAGAGAGTGAGATGGAGGGAGGGATGCAGAGACGGAGAGAGCGAGGGAGATATATTAAGAGAAAGGAGTCGGCATGGGTGATGAAGACAGCGGGAGGGAAAAGGGGACTGTGTGTGTGAGTGTGTGTGTGTGTGTGTGTGTGTGTGAGAGAGAGAGAGAGAGAGAGAGATGGAGAGGGAGAGGGGGGAGGAAGGGATGGAGGGAGCGGAAAGGAGACCGAGATATGGAGGGATTGAAGGAGGGAGGGGAGAGAAATTCAAAGATGTTCTACCTATTACTATGGTATGTAACTCATTACGTTTATCCACAATCAATTACGTAATTGCACAATGAATTATAAACGACCCATAAGCTTGACATATGTAAATACAAGCATAATCCCTGTTCCCCCTCCCTCCCAACTCGACCATGGTCCAACACGACGTTACTTTACAGGGAAGAGCTGTCGAACCCGAGTGCCATGGGCGTCAGGCGCGTGTGTCTACTACACGAATGTCCAGTGTCTGTAGTGTCCAACATGACACTGATATGAATGTTCAAGTGTCAGTTTCAGTCGATCCTGGAGTAAAGGAACGATACCCAGGTCAAATATTAACAGCTGCAGAACACATGTTTGTAAGATGCACTGCCTGTTATTTCATAGCCAACCTCACCAGGACGAAATGTAAACGGTGTAGGCTAGTGTGACATAATGTATACTGACCTATTCAATATGGTCTTGCATTATTTTCATACTTATTCATATATTTTCAAGTGGCTTGCATCAAGCATTTTACGTTATTTGCATTTCAAAAGACAATCGCCGTTGAGTTATCGATATGTACCTTTGTATCTGGACCAGGTAAAACAATAGTGAGTGATTTTAGTTTTAGGCCGCTTTTAGCAATATCACGGCGTGGGACATGAATGGACTTCTCACAATGTACCCATGTCGGGATTCCAACACGAATCTTCGGCGTGATCCAAAACCAAAACCCCTGTAGAGACTGAAGTGATGGAACCTGCTTCATGCCGGGCCCTCATCCGACACACACCACCTGGCACCACTTTGCCTCTTGCAAGGCCCACTCCGCCACCAGGTGTCTTTAAAGACCTAACGTAATTCGAATCCCGTCAGAGCTGCGAGAATGAAACATGTGATTTGTCAATATATTCTTTATTAAAGTGTAGATACAATTAATTGGTCAATATTTCCTCAGATGGATGGTGATAAAAATGTTGGTAACGTACATCCATAGGCTGTCGGCGTGAATCGTTTTTCGTGATGTCAACCACAAATTGCCCTGTCAAGCCAATTCAGCCTGTTGAGGAACCCGATTCTATTCGTTGTAGGACCCATCTCCACTACCGTCAATCAGGAACAAGGTTGAATACATTACATGACCCACCTGAGACCTGGGTCTCACTATGATTATGCATATTTAAATCGATGAAACACCACAATCGCACAATTCTCTGAATTCTCTGTGAAGTAACGCTACTACTGTCGGCCATTTCGAAACTCTACTGCCATGTTGGATTTTTGACATTACGGCCTTTTTGCACTGTGGGCTTTTGAGAGAGTTCTTTTCATTCAGTGTATGTGTATACGACTTGAAGGACACCATAAAAGTCACTATTTGCCTCCATATTTCACATTGATCAGTGTCAGTGAATTCAGAAGGTCAGTGCAAATCTTATCGATTATACGTGCAATATTTTATGGCTTCCCATTATTCACCCTACACCTGTCACCACATAAACAAATGTAGTTGACAGGAAAGTATCGTCTTCCCATATGTGATTCTATGATGTGAATTTCCAATGTGTATCTACAAACGAGTACTCTCTAACGCCCTTTACTGTCATACACGTCAATATAAACCTGTCTGTTTCACAGAAGATGCAGTTGATGTCAATATGGCTGAGAGCATGCGTTCATTGAATTCGACTGTTTTGTTAGCTTAAATAGTAATAGTGAACACAGTCTTATCGTTTGTAGATGTGAGTCGCACGATCTTAAATTATGATATAAATTCCGTTGCTATGACGTCATCAATTCTTGGACACTACCTTTGTATGATGTCACGTCGCTCTGAGCCAATGAACAATGAACAATTGAAAATCAGTGATAAAGAGTAAAATCATTCTTGCATTCAGTGAGCATTACAGACATGATTTTACTTATTTCAACGCCAGTGTGGTGACAATGTCAGACCGACAACTAGGATTTCCGGATTTCCAGATTTCCAGATTTCCAGAAACGTAATATAAGGTCAGTATATAGGGCCATGGTCGGTCCAGAGGTTCATCCCTCCCTGATTCGAACTGATGTTATTTGATTTGTGAGTATACTGATGGGATTTCTTAAAGTGGCAAATATCTGACACTCGGTACTATTTTGATCTTTGCTATTAGATTAAGCTCAAAGGCTGTAATGTAGTTCATATTTAGTACATGGAAAACCTTCGTCAAGAACAGACGCTACAGTTACACTGAAGGATGCTTCATTCTGATTGGTCAAAATTCGAATAAAGAAAGGCATCTAATGAAGCTCCCACTTCGTGATCTACTACAGCATCGTCCATCTTATCAAGATTCAGCTATATTTAGGAATGGGATATTGCTCAGATTCACGGTTTATTGGGAATCATGTGACTCGACAATATGTCATTAATTATTTTGTTTGCTGGGAAGGCGTTTTCGTCTAACTGAAGAATACACAGACTGCAAGACCGGTTTTGGAAATGACATTTAGATCATTTATCAAAATAAAAAACCCAAAAAAATCATGGCTTGGCAACAACGATGTAACAGCTGACGTTCCTGCGTCTTTGCGTTGATAAAACGTTCCTGGGTAATCTCTGATGTTATCACTGAGTTGCGTGAAGTGTGCGGATTGTTTTACTAAGAGGATGCAGGACATTGCACAGCGTAACAAGTATCGCCGTTGTTTTAATCTCGGTTCATTAAACACCTGTCATTCATTTTGTTGTGAGTCATAGTATCCATTCACATAATTTCCATTGTTATCGTTTCCTTTTGCACTTACTGGAATCATCACAGAGCAGTTGGAAACAGAAAGACGTGTTCATATGTATCAGTAATCACTGAGGAATATACCGCACTTGCAGACATTTCTCATAACGGACATTCCGTTATTACATGCTGACGGTTTTCATAAAGTACAGACCCGGAACGATCCGGGATTGGTCTTGAGCAACCAGTGTTTGTCGTAAGAGGCGACTAACGGGATGGGGTGGACAGTCCTATTGCGTAGATGGTCGTATCACAGTTGCGTAGATGGATGTTCATGCTATTGATCACTGGATTGTCTGATTCATCTCGATTATTGCTGGAATACTGGTGCGTGCGGCGTAAAACAACAAACACACGTATCGTGCATGGCTCTGACAACACTACAGGAGATATTTTCGGCGTAAAACTAAACTCACTGTTTCCGACATTTTCAGCTTGTGCTGCACGACTACATGGCCTTGATTGTAAGAGAAAAAAACCCCATAATTATCAATTTAAGTGTCTTCTCCACTGATTGACAACATCCTATAAGTTATGTCAAATACATTTGCCTATTCACGTTTATCGTGAGCTTACTTATAACTATATAACATGTAATGTAATGCGTTATAAAAGTTCACAGTTACAGCAAGGCGAAGAGATGAGAGATGGTTAAATTAAGCGGAAATTGTATTTAAGTCATTGTAAAACTGCTCTCTCCGTCATATGATATTCTTTAGTTAGAAAAATAACTTGCCAGCTAGTTTTGTATTCATGTCCAGTAATAAGCTGAAGACAGTAAATGATTATACTAATATGTAAACAAATTTGACCTCACGGATTTATGCTATAGATTGTGCCAGATGTAACACTAATTACAACAGTGAAACTGACAAGACAAGACTGTCATGATACACATAAACAACAGATAAGAAGCCCGAATGAAGGGCAGTTAAAATATGTGGACACAATAATCGGTACGGAAATGTCGGGAAAAGATTGATGCCACTTTACGCACCATGCACAAATGGAAAATCATTCTGCGTAGACTTACAAAGACACGTCAACCGATCAGCTGACACAAACAGGGCAACTAAAGGTGAACGTTCGAATACATTTTGGCAGGTTTATCTCCGGCATTAAGTGGATTCGTAAGAACGACATACAATCGTAAACGCCATTGGAATTCCGTTGATCTGCACATAACGGCGCGGGCGTTTTATGGGAACAGATCCCACAGAGCATGTAAGCGTTGTAAATGCCCGTCATAAGGAATGTTCCCTGGAATACCCGATAGTTAATTTCCTTTTGAGAGTAGTACGACAGAGGATAAACCCAGATTCATTGAATTACGATTTGAAAAGAAGTCGCGTACTCGCAGATATAGCTCTCCTTAAATGATCAATGATGATAAAGTTGGGAATGTTAGTTACTTTTAAGTCGAACTAATGTAGAGAAAGGATCTTTAGCACCATTCCCTTGCGTGGATCACCATTCCACGATAACACAACTCCTGTTTTTTTTAAAAAATTAATTGCTTCCTAGGGTTACAATATCACAGATATACAAAGCCTTGATACATACGGCTTTAAGTAATACAGCTTCACGATGTACAGGAAAGATATCACTATATTAAATTAATACATTCATAACCATGCATTAATCATTGAATAGAAACTGTAGAGATAATGTCAGGTACAGATCAATATAAATTAGTTAGTCATGTAAGTACTGGGGAGAAAAGGCTCCATTTGTGACTGAAATCATCTATTTCTATCATATTTTGCTAATATATAGAAAATCTCACCCAAGTGTCTGCTGATATCAAATATATCAACACGAGTTGATAAAGAAAGCTTGCCGAGGTTCCTTTTACCTTTATCAATAACTGATATCAGTATAGACAGGAGGGTGAGATTCTATTTATCATCCAAAATCATTCTTCATTAGTTTCCAATGAAAATGTATATTGCCATTAGATCTGCAGTGCAGTCATATCATTGTGGTGTCATCAACTTCATGACGTCATAGCATTGTCAGGACATTGTCCAATATCTACTGTCAAAACAATATGTCGTAGGAGATATCGTCAGATTTCACATAAGCGATGTCTTCTGTGGAACAAAGTTTGGATAACAAATGATTTTTCACAAAGAATATTCTTTGTAAAATACTGACATTCTCCACGGGCATGGTCTTATATGATAATGACACTTATCTATCTGTTTCCTTTATTCCAATGCTACTCATTCCTTTCTTAGTTCGACAGTTCGATATAACATCATTCCTCATTAATTCCCATGGAAATACCACTCATGTCTTTCACAATGACAAAATTTATCGTTCATGTATGATTTATTCCCAGTCATTGTTTCATCACTGACATCTCAGGATGCTACCAAACCGTGCTATATTTCAGGGCAGTAAAGTAGTCTGATACTTAAAGCGTTCTTCTCGGCGATGACCTGGCTTGGTATTGATAGATACTGGGCTGAAGGCTTGCTCTGATACCTCACCCTGTTATTGCTGGAATATGAAAAAAACCACACTCACTGTTTCTTTTGCGGATTCAGTAATGTGGTTCAGCGACTGTGAGACACACAACATAGCAGGGAGGGCGAGGCAGTAGGGGAAAGTAATGTGGTTCAGGGACTGTGAGACACACAACATAGCAGGGAGGGCGAGGCAGTAGGGGAAAGTAATGTGGTTCAGGGACTGTGAGACACACATCATAGCAGGGAGGGCGAGGCAGTAGGGGAAAGTAATGTGGTTCAGGGACTGTGAGACACACAACATAGCAGGGAGGGCGAGGCAGTAGGGGAAAGTAATGTGGTTCAGGGACTGTGAGACACACAACATAGCAGGGAGGGCGAGGCAGTAGGGGAAAGTAATGTGGTTCAGGGACTGTGAGACACACAACATAGCAGGGAGGGGTAGTATTAGGGAAATTAATGTGGTTCAGGAACTGTGATACAGAAACACTCGGACCCTTCCATACAACTTGTATTACATTAGTACGGTCTGGACGAGCATATATCATACACAGGTATTCGGTAATTTGTTACAGCGCTTGTTCCATGAGAACACGTGGGCATGGTTGGGTGCATATGTTGAGGGAGTTAATGCAAAGGTTATTTTCAAATGGAAATCGGTAACATGAAATTGGAAACCGACCGCTACTGTAAATATCCGGGTTGCAAATAATCTTCAACAGCAAATGTTTGTCTGAACGGAACCAGGTGATCAGTCTCGCTGTGCTGGTTGATTGGTTGATACATATCATCGCATTCTAGTTAAACGTTGGATGATCTCAGAAATGTTTCAGCCACGTGACTCTTCCAGCCATGGTGCTGTGTGAACAGTCTAGTTATTGACACCATGTACACCGTCGCGTTAATCACTGGATTGACTAATACAGGCTAAATTATTTACTCACCGCCGTCATACCGATAACACACTGATGACTGAATTTCGCGTTGTCGCATTGTCGCGCTTTGGATAATTTTCACATTTTCTGTTTCTTTTTAGAGCGGCACGATAGTGTCCCTTCTTTGATTCCATAATTGTCCTCCGGAAAAGACCCGCAGTAGCAGCAACAGGCAAAACAGCTGTGAAAATTGCTTCAAATAAAAGCATTGACAACTGGACATGACATATTTCGATACAACGTTCATTCAATTACTAATGACGATTGCAGACTGAGTCTATATACGCCTGCCTTGCTTCAGGTGTGTTTACCAATGATTGAGTGAGTGATTTTAGTTTTACGTCGTTTTTTGCAATATTCCTGCAAACACCAGAAATGGTCTTCACACATTGCACCCATGTTGGGAATCGAAAACGGGTCTTCCGCTTTAACCACTATGCTAAGCCCCCCTCCCCGGTTTGACCAATTAACCTTGATCACATTTGAGGCGAAATGAGTCGGAGTGCTGTCGGAATGAAAATTTCTGGAGATTCCTGGAAATTCGAACTTAATTCTAAAATTTCTCACTGCACTCCGAATGCATTCCAAATATTCCGGTCAATTCCTGTAAAATGACCGAATGTATTGAACATCTTAAAAACTTTCGAGATACATTCGAAGTGGAAACATATCGAACGACATATGAGGTGCATTCATACTGCATTCTAAGTATTCTTACTGCATTCGTACTGCACTTTCAGCATTCTGAACATATTCAAATAAGAATAAAAAGACAAGTCAAATCTAAATCCTGTCAGAATATCTTAAAAGCGTCTCGAATGAGTGGGAAAGTACCTCGATTACTGCTGGGATTCAGGTGGAATTTGCTTGTATCGGAATATTTCGATTGAAGCACGAATATACCTCGAATATACCTGGAATACAGTCCGAACGTCCCGAATACTCTTCAAATGACCCCTTACCTCATCAGACCACCACCGAATCGCACAAGCACGTGTCCACCTGTCAAACGAGAAGCATTTGTTTATTTTCACATTCCCTTCCGAATACAGCCACACTTTTTAAAATACTTTTTCTGGCTAATTCTCCTTGATTCCTGTCAAATAGAAATAACTGCGAAGGACCTTTGAGGAATATCTTTGTCTTGCACCCACCTTTTGTTCGAGCCATGTGATCTTTTGAATCAAGGTCGATTTGTTCAAGTATGTTTTTCTCGCTTTGACACTAATCTCTACGTGTCCAGGTTACTGCAGCTGGTTTGGTTTCTATTGTGGTTGTGGTGTGGAACTTGATAACGTTTCAATGCAACCGCTGGAACTCCCTCCTGCATGGTGCGAGTAAAAATAACAAAGGCTTAACCGCGGTCGAAAACGTCTACAGAAATAGCACCAAAGTAACATGTGGGTATTGACTGCTCCAAGTAGTCACCTTGAGCCGCACTGCGTGACACTCTGGCGAAAGTGTTTTCTTGAGTTTAAGGAAGACATGATCCCAAAATTAATCGATAACATTATCGATATCTCTCATTTCCTCAAGTAAATCGGAGCGTGGTACCACAGACATGCTTTTCTGTATCGAATGAGACATTAAGAGGAATCAAGTTGAGTGATGAAAAATGTGACTAATGTCAAATTAGTGACACGGTTTGTTGTATAGAGTACAGATGTATAGATCTTTGGACCGTTATTTCTGGCAATCTCATTGATTCTGGTGATCATAGAATTGAGACGTACTTGATTCCGCTTACTGTTTGTGTATGCAGTAGCGTTCCAGCGTCTCAAAATTGCGGACTATTAGCTTTGTGGAAACAAGCAGAGGTCAGAGCGCAGTGGAAATACGCCCCGAGTTTGACATTCTTTGATTATTAGACTATTAGTACCAAGAACCAAATGTTCATGGTCGACCTTGTGACCGTCGTTCCAAGTTTATAACCACACTCAGCCTCGTGAAGGTCGTCCCAGGTTTGTACCAAGAGTTTAGCATCGAAATTCAAATCAGGATCTACGAAACCGAGATAATACAACTACTCTGCTGCAGGAGTTCTAGTTGAGGAGGAGACTACAAAATGCCTACATGCAGGTTATCTTGACCCTCGGTGGCCATCTCCTTAGCCGCCCCATATCGGATAGTGATGGTCAGTGACGTTCAAGTCGTCGAAAATAAGGTGATCATCGCTGATCACATGTCATGTTTATAGATTCTCTTTGAAGTTCCGAGACGCGGGGAGGTAGGTGGTGAAATCGTTCGCATGCCACGCCGAAGATCAGGGTTCGACACAACTCAGGGCAACAATACATGTCCCCCACCGTGACATATTGCTGAATTATCCTTAAACTAGACTCTCACACTCCCCTACTTTGCAGTTCCTTGATAGTCGTGATCTGGCAACTTCGAAATGTACGTTACGACAATTTCACCATTTGACCACGTGACTGATTTCCCCGAATTGTGTAGGATGGTATCATTAGCACTACTATGCTGCTGATGTTTTGTCATTGAATATAAAGCTGAGAACAGCGTAAGACACAACTCACTCCAAAGACAGAATTTACATTAATGGAAATAAGTAACCACTGAACAGACATCAGTGCTGTGCTGGGAACGTACCTCTTTAAGTGTCGTCCCATCATTCAGTTATTTCATATTTCAGTTAATAAGTTATATATAACTATATAATATGAAAGAACTGGGTCGTCCTACACGTCATCGTTTTACAATGCCTGAAAACATGTGATCAATTCCAAGAACTCGTTTCCTATGGTTAATGTTTTGTATTATACCCGCGCATCGCATTGCCTTTATGTTAACAGTACATCCGTCCAGTCTCACATTAATCTCTGTCCGTAATTAAATCACGCTTGTCGTCAGTGGACACCTGTGTTGCAACGATGAGGAGTATATAATCTACATTGCCAGAGGCTAAAGCGTATAACGAGTGTATTTTCAATGTATTTTAAAACTGAAAAAAAACTTTGTTAAATCTTGTATTACCTTATATCTCATTATACACATGACTATGTCTAAAAGAATTATCCATTGTTGGGTTATTCAGGGGCTGAGTGTGTTTGGTTGATTCATAATTGAGGTAAGAAATACATTCAGAACCACTTCCAAAGTGTTAAAATAGTTTTAAGAGGCATTTAGCAATATTCCAGCAATATCAAGTACTGAGGAACCCTCCAAAAGTGGCTTCATACTCTGTACCAGTGTGGGAATCGAACCCGAGTCTTCAGCGTAACGAGCGAAGGCTTTAACCACTAAGCATCACACCGCCAATCAATGATATCTGAGGTAGCCAGGAACAGTGAACAGACCACCGCTATATAGAAGGGATATTGTTGAGTGCGGCACTGAATCGCAAACCCCAAATCCTACTATTATTTGATTGATGTATTTTTAAACATTAGAAGCATTCTTTGGGTGTCAACAAAGTGGCAGTGCAATAATATTCTGGACAGAAATATCGCTAACTAATCATATTCCCAAGCGAAAGTCATGAGTATGATAAAATCAAATAAGTTACCATTGTTGCTCTGTGTGTGCACATGTAAGATTTAATCCAGCAAACAATAACGGTTCCCGTTTTTTTACAAAGCATTGAACAATAATAGTTGAATTTGTTGTTATAGTATATTTGTTGCTTTATGTGACATATACAGATAATATTTTTATCATGTCCATGTGACACAAACACATGGCAGAATGAAATTTTCTTTTAGTCACTATAAAGATTATTGTTTCGGAAGATTTCAGTACGACGGTTTGAGAACGTGTTCAGTTGTAATCAGATTTACCCCAACAACTGCTGTCAAAATAGCTAAAAAACTATGTTTAACTTGATATTCCCACAGTTAAATTTCTTTTGCAAGTTGTGAATACAGAACTGATATACATTGAACCCGTCCGATCATATAGTTGCAGGAGTCATTGTAGGTGGGGGTGTAGATGAGGGTGAGAGTAGGTGTGTCGCTTTGCATTTTGCGTTGCGTTGCGTTGCGTTGCGTTGCGTTGCGTTGCGTTGCGTTGCGTTTTGTTCCCAAAGTAACATTTTGGCAAAACTATACTTAACTATACTATAACTATGCCTTAGCGCCGATAGTTGCCAACAGTTCACTCACGGTGAACTGGCTTATTGGGGTCATGGTATTTCATCTGAGTAGATACTCATGATGTCAATCACTTGATTGTTATGTACATGCTGATTATTTACATACCTTCGTCATACAGTTTTATTCTCACTGAGGGCATCTTTAGTGATCGTTACACAGTAGTGAGTGAATGAGCTTATTTCAGCAATATCACGGCGTGACAAGTGGGCTGCACAAATTGTACCCATGTGGGGAACTGAACCCGTGAAGAGCGAACGCTTCAACCACGAGACTAATTATAACCAATCGCCCCTAATTAAGCAATAATGCAACCCGAATCTTTAATCTACATGCTTTATGTAACAATTGTTTCAAGTTATATTTGTCAGCTCATTGTCCCACTGACCTCTAATGGCCATTTCCATTGTCTCCAGTGCTTCATTGACTTGCCAGGGGCCTTGTTTCTACTTAAATTGCAACAACACTGCCTGTCTGATCTTCTCTGTGACAGGTGGCCGTTTCCGAGCACGCCACAGCTCCTCGCAGTGTTGATATCTCTAACACCATCCCTGTAACAGATACAAGGAGGAACCAGCTGTGCCGGCCTCGGATTGAACACGCAGCGATGCAATCTCCTAACAGCGTGTGTAGTGATGTAGTTGTCGCGTGTAACCGGTCAGATTTGCCGTCTGTGCTACTTGTCCAATGACTATAGTCAATACCATGTGGGGAACAGGCATCGTTCTATAAGTGGCCTCTTTAAAACACGGACCAGTCTATTTTGCAGACTATTGACCGCTTCGCAACACACTGCAATTTTCTTTTCACTTGGATAGCCAATGCCAATCCCGGAGTGTGTGTAAACAACTATGGTGATGGAACATCGGAAAACTTTAATGGAGTGTCCCGGAATTTAGTCCCGGAAGGACATATCTGAAAAGCGCTCTCAGTCTTCCCCCGCAAAACGAAAGTCATTATCAGCTTTGTATAACGGACATTTACCAATCCAGCCACCGAATATCGGATGCAAACTAGATGCTGTAATGAAACACAAGAGCACCTGATGAACTGTGACTGATATTTTAGAGTTTGAGAGGGAACATAGGCTTGCACACCTGGTGGATGATAGTGGCAGGTATTGGGATCGTTTATGTTATGCAGTATAAACATTCAGGATTCTTCATGATCCTGGATCAACATCTGTATTTTGTTATCCTAACTGCTAGTTAACCGGTGTAGAATAGTAAACATGATACTATCGATTATGTGTATACCGCATTGTCATCGCCAGTGAGAGTGTGAATGTAACACGGAAGAATTACGTCAAAGGCGGTACAATTACGCATCCGTGAGCATTTCCAGGAAAATGCCATTAGAGATGAATGGTTCTATGTCATGTTTTCGGATTCCTGGTACTATACGAACTCCACATACAGTTGCCTCACATTAAAGGCAGCATGAAAGGATTGCGACGATAAATGAGAGTTATCGGAGCTGTGAAATTCCAGAGAACTAATGCTAGATGTGCAGGAAGAACAACAGATAAGAATCATTAGATATTCTGTGAACATACAACACAGACGACTCTATGGATATCAAGACAGAACACAACAGTGAAGAATCTGTGGAGTTACAGTGACGACAGCCCAAGAGAGCTCGGATTTAATATGAATATACAATTTCACGTATGATTAAATTTCGCATTCAACGGCGTTCTGAACATGAGTTATAGCGGAGACACCGGTGATCTGTACTCAGATTGGACGTGTTGACGTTAGCTACCTACTCGACAATGAGCCTCGATGAACGCCTGTTCTGTGACGACAAAAACAGCACGACGACAACCGATTCTGTCAGCAAGTCCATCGTCGTTGCATTGATATCCACGGCCATCATAGGCGGTAACGTCTTATGTCTTATTGTACTCAATTCACGTTGCACACGGGGATATTTCATGGAGTCAGCCCGTATGTTGATGACGTCGTTGGCGTGCACGGATTGTACGATGGGTTTGACGGTGACGGCGTTGTGTGTCTATCCCGCGTTGTACAACTGCTGGCCTTACGGGAAAACTGTGTGCAAGCTACAAGCGTTGTGTATTTCTAGCCTTTTCCATGAGTCCACGCTGTCCTTGACCTTGGTTGCCGTTGATCGGTATATATCAATATTTCACCCCTTACGTTACCGCTTGCTGGTGACTCGACACAAGGTCATTGCCGCCATCGTTGTAAGCTGGATGTGCTGTTTTACCGTCTATGGAACAACTGTGTTTGGTTTTGATCAATTTTATTACGACAACGTTGGAATAAATTGTGAGCCATTCTATCAAAACCCCTCCATTACGGCTACGGTCATGTTGTTATTCTATTTCATCCCTGCCGTCATCATGCTGGTCTGCTATCTTCGGATACTGACGGTTGCTACGCAACAGAAGCCAGGGGGCGCAACCCAGGCAGGAAAACAGGTCAGTAAGTCACAGCATAATTCTTTGAGAGGCTTATGTTGAAGCCATATATAGCCTACTTTGATGTTATTCAATGGAATCGGCTTCTTGTGGTTGCGCAACATTTGACGTCGTCAACGTTGAGGCTGTGTTTTACTCTGAACCCTTTCCTAATAACCAATAACTCTAAACTAACCCAGAACGTAAGTATTTACATGTTACACCAAAGCCCTTTACCACAAATAGTTACAATGTGTTCAGCTCATTTTTGCTGCCAAGTGATAATTCTAACGCATTGATAAAAAATCTGTTCAGTAAAGGAGTACCAGTCGACTAAAGACTTTACGTCACATCGGCATTATTTCTGCCGAAGATGTACCCAAAGAGGATTGGGACATGGCAATATCACTGTCATCTAAAATAATTTTGGGCTGTCACTCAGGTCCGGGTTAGAATTGGTCTTCTGCAACCAATGTTTGTCGTAAGAGGCGAATAATGCGATCGGGTGATCAAGTTCGCTGACGTGACTGACACATGACATCGTATATCAGTTGCATAGATCGATGCTCATGATATCAATCACTGCATTGTCTGATGCTGGCTCGATTACTTACAGAACATCGTGATATAACTGGACAGTTGTTGAGTGCAACAAACACTCACATTTTCAGTGTAGAATATCTAGAAAACTGTGATGCTAATATGATTTCTATGTAGCCAACAATTATCCAGGCTGTCTTGTAACTCACATACCAATCGACCTGTTTGAGTAAAATAGCAAATCAAATTGGCGCGTGAAATTTCGTTGTAGGTTCACCGAAATGCTATCCTTCGGGATTTAGGGGACGCTGTTGATTAACTGACTGACTGACTGACTCCAATACTTGACCTTGTTTCGTTCGGTATTATGGATATTAACGATTTTATTTCAACATAAAAGCAGAAAGCTGTCCACCAGTTGTTGCATTCTATAAGTTCGTCAACATAACGAAACATAATGATATTGTTGGGTAAACATAAAGGTTATCATTTGCTGCTTGTGAGACACGATGAAATGGATCGGCTTCTCAAGTAACTTCAGTAACTAATTTTCTTGGACAATTACTCGTGATATTAGATATATCTTGGTTAAACACGATTATCTAGATACGTTCGCCACATAGTTTGAATATGGTGTTTTCCAGGAAATGTATTCGGACTTCGGAATATTATAGGTGAAGTTTATGATTTCTGGATTCGATCCTTCGTATTGGGCTACACAGGGTATCAGGATCCGCTGTTCCTTGGCTTGTCCGTATTACACCCGTGCCGGTAGGTTCTAAGGCACTTGACGATACTTAAACAACGTTCAAAGACACCGAAAATACTCATTCACATCCATCAACTGTTTTGTAACAGATTGTATGAAATGAATGAATGAATGAATGAATGAATGAATGAATGAATGAATGAATGAATGAATGAATGAATGAATGAATGATATTCCAAGACTATCGGCGCAGGACACCTTGTAGGAAATCGAACCCGGACACTCCGCGGGAGGAGGAAAGGTTCCAACCAGTAGACTAACGCCCGTTTGTTCTAATGACATCGCTTTAGTACAGGTATGTCAAATGGGAAACGAACACGTAATTAGGACTTCGATATTAAAAAATAAGATATATGTCACTAGGTCTGCAGTCAAAACACAATGGTGTCAGATTAAAAAGTACTCAACTACAAAACCAGTACAGTCTCTATCATGTCACGATTGTAAGATTCCAAGATATAGATGAGATGATGGCGAACCCTGCTCTCGAACAATAGTTACAGTCTAGATGTATATGCGTCTCGAATCAATACTTGTGTGCCTGGGAACACCACAAGGAAACACGTGTCCAATACTCCGTAACAAAAAAACTATACACTGAACAATAAACCATTTTTCTCATGAATATATGGTTGGTCACCGAAAACGTACCAAGTAATAGGTTTCTTTTTTCAAGAAATAATGATACTGAAATATATATGACGCTGATTATGACGAAAAACCTTCCAAGGTCGTTTGTTGCAATTAACTATACAATCACTGTCTCATGTGACCATCAATCATGTCACACTAGCGTAAAAAAATAATTACCGTAGTACCAGAGACTACAAAACGTAGTCATGTAAAAATTTCCCTTGGGAACGTAAAGCACAACCGTGTAGATGTTCTAACGAGAACAGTCGTCGACAACCTGTGACGATGACTGGTGGGTCATGGGGTCTTGCTGATCAGATAATCCAGTTCGATCTAAATCCCCGCCAGCAAGGTGACTATGTATTTCTGTCCTAATGAAACTTTATCAATTATCACAGATCGAAACTTGGTCTTTCTTTTACGAGCACACTGTTTATATTTGTGCTTCACCTATTCCGACAATAAACACGTTTCTTTAATGATAGTCTTAAACAGTGAAACTGTAACTTGATGAATCATTGGTCAGTGAATGTATGACCGTCGAAACGGCTCAAGGCAGTCAAGACAAAGACAAATCCATCCGCCCACGTGAAGTCTTTTTACATCCCTTTTATGAATTTGGTTGCGACACACTGCCAAGATTGTTGGTTGGATTGTAGTTTAACACCAGCAATATCCCAGCTATTTGTCGGCACTGTTAAAAGGCTTTATCGTGATGCTTTCTCAAATGCACTGAAAGGTTGTGATCATGTGGAATATCTCGAAACAACTCACACAGAAAATAAGCAATTTGACGCGGAATGTAATTTGTTAATAAAACAGGTGTTGCCCTATTTCATTCCTGTATAACATGTTTTTAAACAAGAGGGGTTATCGGCCTACAGACTTATCACGTTTCTTGCATAAACTTGTACTAATATGAAATTTATATTTCCCAACGGAATAAACTCGTACAGTGTGTTGTGTGAACATCTATCATTGGTGACAGAATGAAAAAGAAACGTAGGAGAGACAATGTAACTAGGTTAGGTCAATCTCAAAGGACACTGGAGTTGCATTTGTCACAAGGACGGACTTCATAGGCTGATCCTGAAACATATAGTCTGTATAGGATAGTATATAGAGCCTGTTGCTGACCAAACCAGATCTTGCGGGGCACCATACTGATGCTTGTATTTTGGACCTACATGGCTGTAACAGCCACTTAGATACTGCTCCAGTCATTTGTGAAAGGCAGAACGGTGGTCACATGCAAATTTAAGCTACGAAATATCTTGATAATGATAATTCAATATCATATGAAAAACTGGTGTTAAGGTGTTTTCGAAAAGGTGAACATATCCTCTTCTAATGTACCAAACACATGAAAATGCATGTCAGTTGTTCCATTGAAAATCTAAATGTTTTAGTCAGCTTTGTGGACATGTGTCAGCCTTTGCAATGCTTTATTGCTCAATTACACAACGTCTTATACATACAATCGACTCTCAACAAAACTGAATTTTGCACAGTGACATGAAGTTTACACATCAACACTGATGATTTGAATAAAATACGTTGCTTAACAAACGATCGTTATCTTGTACGAGGAGGTGGGTGGAGGTGGGAGTGAGGTTGTAGGGTGTGTGGTGAGCACATGTTTTTGGACCAATTACAACATTTTGTGTTAGTGATCAGCAATTCGTCAGTGTCAAATGAACTCAAACGGGCTGTAATCCAGATTCAGTCTAACGTACATGCATGGATTAAAACACTGACACAAGAAATAGGTTATACATTATCAGAGACGGTTTAATTATATTTTTAAGGAAACAAATTAAATTGAACCAAAATTCGTCTGATTTCGTTGTCGAAGCCGGATGCCCCACTGCCATCTTTGAGAAGTCAGAATCCAAATTCAGACATACTACTCTGCTGATTCTAATTTTGGGCTAAAGAAATAATTAAGGGGAATTAAGGATTTGAACGATTTTGTGAGAGTTTTATTTTCTGTTGAAAAGTCGTCGCTCCTTGAAACCAGAAGCGTAGTATTATTACATCTTTTAGATCCTTGCAAATCGGAAAGCAGTGTTAATGTCCACGACGTTGATGGTTGTTGCCGTCATCACACCCCACGGCAGCTGACAGGGGAACAATGGTTGCAAATGTCAAACGTATTCTCATCTATCTCTCACATAGAAACTACACAAAGTCCCCACATGAATGCCTACTCGAGTATAATGGCTTGTTCAAAATTGTCATATCTGCAAATGAACACGATATTTAACGAGATACAAAGCAGGGGTGATTGCTACGTTCACAGGAAAGTGATTTACACAGTTCAAGACGAACGTTTTGTATAGCAATAAAGGATATATTTTTAAAAACCCACACTTTCACTTAGGTAATTGAGCTGAATTTGACTTCACGATGACACTATTTGGAATTTCATGATGAACGAAACGCAAGTGTTACCGTTTGTAGATTACATGGAAGGAGTCAATCAATCGTAAGACAAAAAGGTGTACCCACGTGATATACTGAACAGCAAAAGAAACGTTATTTTCGGGAAAATGAAATCTCATAAACGTAAGCGTTCATATTTATGGCTTCCAATTTATAATTTGACAAAAAGCCAGATTTGCGTTTCTTTTGCTGTTCAGTATATAGTTTTTACAAAGCTGGGATTACAGTTGAAAACGTGTCCAAGTAAAAAACAATAATGACCTTGTAAGTGAGATGATTAGTTCAGATGTTTGGAAATTAATGTGGGAATATGAAACCACACGTCGGTGGGTTTTTCGGGACGGTGGATAGATTTTGACCATGCATCAAGGGATTCAGCATGTCATGGTATTCCAACAGGATCAGAGGGTCCTCATATATAGCTGATGAAGAGTATCCTGTTTAATATTATAATACATTTTTGTACATGAACAGTTGAACGGTAAATGTATTTCTTAGTATGTGTGCAACATTTCTGCGTGCATATGTGTGTGAAGGGAACGTGAAGATGATGATTATGTGTTAGCCTCTCTGAGTGTGTCTGTGAACGTACGTGTGTGAAGGGGAGGTGATGATGATGGTGCTGTGTGGGTGTCTGTGTAGGTATGTGTGTGACGGGAAGGTGATGATGGTGTTTTGTGTGTCCATGTACGTATGCGTGAGAAGGGAAGGTGATGATGATTGTGCTGTGTGTGTGTCTGTGTAGGTATGTGTGTGAAGGGTAGGTGATGGTGATGGTGCTGTGTGTGTGTCTATGTAGGTATGTGTGTGAAGGGGAGGTGATGATGATTGTGCTCTGTGTGTGTGTGTGTGTGTGTGTGTGTGTGTAGGTATGTGTGTGAAGGGAAGGTGATGATGGTCTTGCTTGGTGTTTGTTTTGTTGACGAGAAGAAAACAGTACACTATTGCAACACTGACACCGTTCTGTTCATCAGATCTTTTATACTGAACCCTTTCTCATTCTTGTAAGGTTACATTTCATGTGACTGCTAAGAACTTTTATGTTTTTGTAAAACATTATTTCGTGTACTTGAGTTGAACTGTTAAACAAAAACGTAGGTGCAACATAATGAAGAAAAATGCTTCTTGTTTTTTGTTCAAAGTAAATTTGTCCTTAGAAACAAATATTCTCATGTATCTTTGCTTGTTACACTGTTTCGGCGAAATATATAGTGGATACTTCGGTCTAGACCCCTTTTATAATGTATTCAACACACTGCTTTTTAGCATGCCTCATGTCTGTAAATCACTGACACTAACTGTATATATATCCTTTACCTAGCACCAGTGGTATTATAATAAACAGATTTAGTGTCTATTGAAACATATCACACACATCTGCAGACTAGTAACAATATTCAGTCGACTAATATTGTACACAGGAGAATCAGCAGTATTGAAAAGTAGCACTGTGTATGTTATTTGCAATCCCATTTCTTAATTATGTATAAACATATCGCGATATTTTCAGGATGTACTCATAGTGACGACTTTACGATGCAAAATGTTTTGTGTTAGTCATGGAGAGGACATTTCGAATCTGTGGGCATCTTTGACAAAAATAAAATTGCAGCTCGCTATTTTGACTTGAACCATACGTGACCGTGTCTTGTTTCAGATAGAAACTTGACTTGCCTGAGTATGCGTTCGTGTCAGCGTTATGGTAGGAGGTGGTCTCCTTTTATCGAAATAGTTCAAAGAATATATACGTCAGAGGTGCATGGCTTGCACTGGACACGACTATGCTGTTGAATGAAACATTCTGCATTAAATGCTTCCTTGTGGTCCTGTCAGTATTAATAACGATCTCAGCTTTCTCTTAGCTAAGCGTGTTTCCTCTTGACTGCATGATAACTTGATCCCTTGGATGTTATAATTAACACCTGCCTTCTCACTTATCACCCTCGAGTACGAGGTCACCTTGAACTATAACAAATTCTCAAATGATGTTTTATGTGAGACAAGACACGTTGTGTTTCTCTTACACCTCTGCCATCACTCGAAAGCGATCCAGAAGTGCAGGTTCTTGAATGCCTTACGCCCGGATTGATACTCCCTTCTTTCAGTTGGTTGTGGTGGAGGTATGGCTAGGAATACATGTAGCCCTCACCGCAAGCTTTCTACAGATGGCATCAAATGACGCTGTATCTGTAACATTACTATTTATATGATCTGTTATGAATAGCATTCTTCTAATTGTTTGCGACCCATAAAAGTCCGGGGTAGAATAGGCCTTCAGCAACCCATGCTTGCCATAAAAGACGTCTATGCTTGTCGTAAGAGGCGACTAACGAGATCGGGTGGTCAGGCTCGCTGACTTGGGTGACACATGTCATCGGTTCCCAATTGCACAGATGGATGCCCATGATGTTGATCACTGGATTGTCTGGTCCAGACTCGATTGCTTACAGACAGCCGCCATATAGCTGGAATATTGCTGAGTGCGGCGTAAACCTAAACTCACTCACTCTAATTGTTTGCACATTATATTCCTAGTTTCTGTGTTTCCTTCGTTCTGTTTCTAGATGAAAATGTCATCCTTTACTTAATCGCTCAAAATTTTACCTTCATTAAGTGAAGAATGACGTTCTTGCCTTTTGGGGATCAAGGGGTTACTCATTCTGGAGTAACCAGCCAGATTCCCATTAGAAGTAAACTAGCGGGGATAATTACATAAACATTAGACAAAACGGATCACTCTCACCCCTTACGATGAATATAGGTTACCTAAGGACATTTTTACACGGATTTTCACGATACATTTTATATTGATGACAGTCAGGTCAGTACCTATAGATATAGATAGGTGCTTATCATAATTCCTGGTTCAAAACAAAAAGATGCACGGATAGAAAATAATGTTTGGATTTGTATTTTACTTATTCAGTTCGTGCAATGTTTGAAACTTTTACTTAAAAAATAGAATCAAGCGAAGACGTGATGAAAACCTTATTTTATGTATTTGTATCCATAACAATAACATTAAAGCTTTTGTTGTCCCTCATTCAAAGTTAACACTGGACAATACATAAAGAGTTGAATTAAGGAAAACGTTGATTTTGGGAATATTTATTGCTCGTATATGAATTCAAGATGTTTCTTATTAGGAATAGTTGTGCAGTCATTATCAGGGTGTGCAGCATTGTTTCGGATGTAGATGGCAAGATGAGTCAGATCTAATCCTTTGTCAACTTACTCCGTTCACCTCCACAATATGTCCAGTGGAGAATTAAGTACTAGAATAAAGCCTTTTTCTAAATTCCAAGATCCAGTGTTACAATGTCCATAGTGAAACAACTCATGTTGGCGAATCTGTCAGTTGGTGGCCGAGTATATGAAAATAATCGCGTTAAAATGGGGTGATAACGTTAAGTTGTTCTGTACGAATACAGGAAAAAATAAGTAAACGTCTCTCATGTGACTTGTGGGACAGGATATGGAGAACAGCTATATCAACACTATGTATTATTGGGCTCACGACATTGTCGGATTTGTACAGTCCACATTTCGCTTTTTGTAGAGACTTCCCGTGGAACGGATTATTTCGTTTTTATTTATAGGAGCTGAAGTATGAATATACTACGTGTCCATCCATGATTTACTAACATGAAACATGTAAATCCCAGTCTCGATTTGACGTAGTAACACCCAAAGTTCCCAGCCGCATTTCGAGACAATAATACGTTAACGAGACACTAGTTACGGGTAATGGTCCATCAACGTGACATACAGTTGTAGGTAATGCTACGTTAAGGAGACTCAAGTTAAAAGCAATAGTCTATTAACGTGACATACAGTTGTAGGTAGTGCTACGTTAAGAAGATTCAAGTTAAAAGCAATAGTCTATTAACGTGACATACAGTTGTAGGTAATGCTACGTTAAGGAGATTCAAGTTAAAAGCAATAGTCTATTAACGTGACATACAATTGTAGGTAATGCTACGTTAAGGAGATTCAAGTTAAAAGCAATAGTCTATTAACGTGACATACAGTTGTAGGTAATGCTACGTTAAGGAGATTCAAGTTAAAAGCAATAGTCTATTAACGTGACATACAGTTGTAGGTAATGCTACGTTAACGAGACACAAGTTACGGGTAATGGTCCATCAACGTGACATACAGTTGTAGGTAATGCTACGTTAAGGAGATTCATGTTAAAAGCAATAGTCTATTAACGTGACATACAGTTGTAGGTAATGCTACATGAAGGAGACTCAAGTTAAAAGCAATAGTCTATTAAAGTGACATACAGTTGTAGGTAATGCTACGTTAACGAGACACGAGTTACGGGTAATGGTCCATCGACGTGACATACAGTTGTAGGTAATGCTACGTTAAGAAGATTCAAGTTAAAAGCAATAGTCTATTAACGTGACATACAGTTGTAGGTAATGCTACGTTAAGGAGATTCAAGTTAAAAGCAATAGTCTATTAACGTGACATACAGTTGTAGGTAATGCTACGTTAAGGAGATTCAAGTTAAAAGCAATAGTCTATTAACGTGACATACAGTTGTAGGTAATGCTACATGAAGGAGATTCAAGTTAAAAGCAATAGTCTATTAACGTGACATACAGTTGTAGGTAATGCTACGTTAAGGAGACTCAAGTTAAAAGCAATAGTCTTTTAACGTGGCATACAGTTGTATTCCTACATTCCTACATAATTCCTAATCTCATCTTCTGCTCAGGAGACACCCAGCATATATTCTAGAATAGAAATGTCAGTAGTATTTGCTCCAAGTTTATACTTCAAAGAAACACACGTTAACAAGACGATGTTCTTTAACCATGCATTCTCCGTCGATCTCTGCTCAGCGCCAGGCTCTGTAGCTGAGCACCAGGCTCTGTAGCTGAGCGCCAGGCTCTGTAGCTGAGTGTCAGGCTCTGTAGCTGAGTGCCTGGCTCTGTAGCTGAGTGTCAGGCTCTGTAGCTGAGTGCCAGGCTCTGTAGCTGAGTGTCAGGCTCTGTAGCTGAGTGCCTGACTCTGTAGCTGAGTGTCAGGCTCTGTAGCTGAGTGTCAGGCTCTGTAGCTGAGTGCCCGGCTCTGTAGCTGAGTGCCCGGCTCTGTATCTGAGTGCCCGGTTCTGTAGCTGAGTGCCAGGCTCTGTAGCTGAGTGCCCGGCTCTGTAGCTGAGTGTCAGGCTCTGTAGCTGAGTGTCAGGCTCTGTAGCTGAGTGCCCGACTCTGTAGCTGAGCGTCAGGCTCTGTAGCTGAGTGTCAGGCTCTGTAGCTGAGTGCCAGGCTCTTATTGTTCTTTCAAGAAGAGATTATAAAAAGAAACTGATGTAAACATCCTTGACACACTGCATATACAGGGGAAGAAGAAATTGATGTGTTTAAGTCATTGTGTTAGACTATTTACGTAAATACCAACTTCAGTTCTTCAGTCGAGATGTTCACACATGACAGGCTGAACAATATAATACAATAAACCTTTCCTTTCGTTCAAAATAATTCTTTGATCTAAAAATCGAAAAAATATTTCTGCGGGAATATTTCTGTAAAATAATCTATTTGACAAACTTGCACAGTGCTCCTACGACAAACTAGAATATAGGAAGAAACATAATTCACTTTCATGTGCGTGCTTGAATATCTAAAAGACATTAAGCATATCCATGCTACTTGTCTTTGCTCAGTATCAAATTTGATATCTCTCCTTGCTGGTCTGTGACAGCAATATGGCGACTGCCTGTCAATAATCGGGTCTGGACCAGGATATCTGAACAAATTTGCTTGGGATTATTCTTCTGTTCTGTTTTGAATGATTTGGTAAGGCTTTGGGTTGAATATAACCCTGTGTACTGTCCAAGAGCGTCCGTCGTGGTCGCTCTCGGGTGGTAGTTTAGGATGGTGGACAAGAGACAAGGAAGACAAGAGCCGACGGTAGAGATGAAGACAGCAGCAGCCATGTTTTATTATTGTTTGGTTGAATGATGGTAGAAATGGTAGACACAGTGGTCAACATGTGACAGAACGCACATCAGGACTGAAAGGCCAAAGATCCCGATGTGGAGACCCGCTCTGTCACTTACACACATATTAGAAGTCCGACGGCGATTCTTCATCGTCGACGTAGTCGTAGGTGGGGCGACGGCCTTGGCCGACACCCGGACTAGCCGCACAATCCGTCCACTTCTGTCGATGATCTAGTCTCCATGGATGATCTTGCTGGTTGATCTCACTGGATGGTCTCGCTGGATGGTCTCGCTGACTGACCATATCAGTCAGGTTTTTATACACAGGGCCATTACGCCACATTGTGCAAGGTCACTGGCCCATGCACATGTAGACACGTAAGATTAGGCGGTGCTAAGTGACATGTATTGATAGCGTTAGAGAATTAAGGGTCCTGCCCGGAGGGGAGTTTATGATAAGAGGGGATACACCGAATGTTTGCTGGATACATTACATAGACAAAGGGGATAGAATTTCGGTGCACCCTGGACTTATGTTGAAATAAATAGATCGTTTGAATAAATGAAGTTTTAAGCAAACTTGTAGAAATGATTTAGTCTATGACAGTACCATACCCACATGTCGAACTTTGAAATATTCGCCGAAAGAACATGATTGCCCACTTGTCCCTGAGAAATGTGTACACCAAAACCTGATGCAGCTTTTCAGCTTTCTTTTCCAGTCTGAAAATGGAAAGTGTGCGCCGGTTTCACTAGTCTCATTCACATCCAAATGAATGAACATGGCATTTAACAATTATTGACGAATGCCAGATTTTTGAGGTACTGAAACCATCCGTGTTTTGATGTTACCAACCCGTGCAGAAATTTTAGATAAAGAAACAAATGAGTAGGGAGGGAAGTACAATGGGTGCACAAGACAAACATACTTCAAGTCATATTTCCTAAGATAACCTGGACGTAGTCCAGGATGAAACTTTCAGATAAACTTTATTGAAGTTTACATCAGATGGACTTTAAACATGAGACATTTTTATCGTTGGGTGGTCTTTTTCACTGAAATTCTGGACCTCGCACGTTGTATTGAATCGAACCGAACCCTGCAGCGTCAACATTAACCACAAGCTAATATTTGTTTGGGTTTTTTTTTGTTTCAGTGTCGTCCTGCGCTAGAGATGAGGAAACATTATGGCCGCTGTTCACAGGAATCGCTGAAGGCAAACATCAATACTCAGTCAGTGGTAAGATTGGATACGCTTTTCCTAAATATACTGATGAAAAATAATAACTAGACACAGTACCAAGGGAATTATCTTCTTGAAGTCACATCGACCATTCATCCTGGTGAGCTTGTTTACGATGTCGGTGACGCGACAGATACTAAAACCGCTTGGTACTCGGGAGGGCAAGGGGGTAGAATATGTTCCTGAAATCATCTACTTGGGTCAAGTCAAGTTATTGCGGGCGCATGACATGCTCCGCTGTTAAATAGCAATAGCGTCACTGAAGAATGTATTCTCAGAGGGGTTATGCACAATAAGATGTATGTTTCTTTTGCATCAACAATACAGCTGACTTGTGATGACAGAACTACTGCATTGTTAAAAATATAATGGCTTAGGTCATTGGCAATGTGTCAAAGCCCTTTATATTCTATTTGAACTAAATAGCCAAGTTTCTCATTTGCATTGCATGACTGACAAGTTGAGTTTGAGAAAGTATCATAAAGGCCTATGTCAGTTACAGTATTGCCAAGGGAAATGGTGTCAGAATCCTACTGCACCTTGCCAAGTCTAGACGTTGTAATGAGTGCCCAGTGTGTAATGGAGACATTGCCTTCTTGTGATTAAGGTAATGACGCGTTGCTATGACTAGATTAACCTTAACGTTCGTTATTTAGCGGACAAGTTAGGGCTTGTTGGAAAACCCGAATAGTTCCTTCTCTCTCCAAACTGGGTCTGGTCTTATTTGTTGTAATATGGTTTGTATCAATCCTTTATCAACATTTCACATACCAAGTAATCTTCCTTCTCACTTTATTGTACCCGAGGTATTTATTGGAAAACAGCATTATAGTAACGTACACATATCAGCTCGATATCTCTAAATCAGTGAAGTAATGTAGCGAAAGCGATAAAGACTACATAAAGTCAATGACGTTTGTAGTTGCTTTAGCCCTCCATGGATGCACCTTGATTCAGGGACTCGATGGAAATAGGTACCGTTGAAGGGAATACACTTGGTACTTCAAAACCTGTGGCGCTCACCCAGATTAGAATTGTTCTTGAGCAACCCAGGCGCTAACGGGATCTGGTGATCATGCAAGCTGACACGTATCATCTTCTCTCAGTTGAGAGTCTGGTCCAGACTTGATTGTTTAATGACAGACACTGCCCTATTTACATTGTCAAACAGGTCAGAACCCGACGTCCAGGAACCAGCTGATCTGTGTTTACATTTGCTGTATGCAGGGAAAATCTCAATCATATTTACATGCAGGTCTAATGACGTAATCTTTCAGTACTCCGTTCAGGTATCCCGTTTAGCCAAAATATCCTCAATATAATAATGGACAGGTTAGAATCCCTATGAATTGCGATGCCAGCCGCAAAACGATATTCTCAAACGAACCAAATCTGGTGACCTATTCAGTTATAAAGACGAAATTCTTTTTCAGCTGTAGTAGAGTTGCTGTTACCGATGGATGCTTTGTTACTAGGACATTGAGATTTGCTTAGCATAATTACGGTAGTGGTTGAGAACACTAACGATCGTCGCTAAAAATATTTACGTAATTGATAGAACATTTCCACAACTCTTAACAACATTGTTAGAGCGTTTATGTCAGTTGTATAGAACATATAGACACTAGCTGTGAAGGTGTGTAGCATTTGCTTTGAACAGTTAGTTACGACAGTGGTTTAGGACTGTTTATTAGAAAGGCTTGTATTAAACAATCATCCGGTGAATTAGACTACTCGGTATTGTTATGGGGTACTCAAGCAGTAGACGTGTAGTCCTCTTTGATCATCCTTCTCTGTTGAACGGATCAGCACTATGACAGGCATTCTTTTTATATGGCGTACAAAGCATCCCTGAGAGGCTACAGCTGCTGGCAAAATACACTCTTTTCGATGCAGTACGTACTGGGTATTCTGGGTGGATTACGAAGCAGTTATACATTTTGTTTACAAAGACTGCCATGGTGACCAAACTGTCAAACTTACACGAAGAAAGCATGAAGATTAAGAGCTGGGAAACTCCTTACCACCATATAATCGGAATACCATGAACGCAAATGATGAATAATTCTACAGGAAAATAGCATAGTTTAATCCGGCAAATGCTGTGTCCTATCAGGACAATCGTGTAATTGGTTAATCTGATTTCTGAAAATTGATGATGGAACATATCATGCTAGTGAGTGAGTGAGTGAGTGAGTGAGTGGGTGAGTGAGTGAGTGAGTGAGTGAGTGAGTGAGTGAGTGAGTGAGTGAGTGAGTGAGTGGGTGAGTGAGTGAGTGAGTGAGTGAGTGAGTGAGTGACTGAGTATGGTTTAATATTTCAGCACCAGCATAGCAGTGGACACCAGAAATGGGCTTTACACATTGTACCCATGTGGAATTGAAACTGTGTCTTCAACCTGACGCGCGAACGCTGTAACCACGAGGCTAAACCAAGACGGGGGAAGAAGATGATTACATTTCAAACACTGCGTTTGTTTCACTGCATGAGATGCTTAGAGAGTTTGGGCAACTGTAGGAAACAATGAGTGACATTATGGTATCTACCTTTCATTCCTAGCCCAAGGATAGACGCTTTATCAGGTGCAAGCCTGTCTTCATTCCAGAGTCAGACATCTACTTTGTAGCACATCAAAAGTTTCACTGAAACGAACTTCTGGGATCCGTCTCAGTCACATGGTTCGTGTTGCACGTAAACTCCGCGATAATTAAAGATCTTTCCACACAGGTCAGCTTCCTGTTTCAGGCGTTAATATATACCTACAAGGCTGTCTCGTCTGTCGGTCCACGTTGAGAGATATCGCCCCTGGGCTCATTCATCGGACTACTTGTGATTTAGATTTAGAGCATGTAATCCGGGAAACAGACAACGCAGGTTGTTGATAGGCACATGCGCACCTGAGGTGTCGGAAATCATCTCGCAAATGACTGAAAGTATTTATCTCGTAGTCGGTAACATCATGCTTGCATCACAACGGCATATATATGAGTTCAAACCAGACAAATCATTGGTTGGCGAGGTACGAGTATGTACAGATCCATACGGAGCATAGGTCACATATCCCCGTAACTGTGTTCAGCAGCCTGGCGTAAGTTTGGAGTTCAACAATGAAGATCGTATAGGACCTGTAATGTCTTCTGAGGTATGGGAGCTTGTATGAAGCTCACCCCGCTGTGAATGGGTACCCGTTAGAATTAGTAACGTGACTGTAAACCTTCTAACGCCGCGCATGCACACTGGGTAATAACACCCAGCGAGGAGAGCATTAGCTCGAATGCATGCATATCAACTGAAAGTGGAATTTATGTATTCAATAAGTTTGGATTTGATGTTTTATAAATGTCCACATTCTTGTGTTACTGGGCTTACTTTAGAAGGCGGTTCAGTGGGACACATTGTTCATCTGACAAACCACACGAGTTGAATGCATGTATTTTTGTCTAGTCAATAAGCAGGTAAACGTCTTTGCAATAGATGTTTGTCTGTCTTACTTAAATGTTCCGTGATGAAATGGGGATCATGTTCGACTGTCTTACAAATGAGCCCAAAGTGGAACACCTTGTATATAATTCAATCTTGGTTTAATCTGACACACCACATGTGGGAAATGCTTGTATTTCTTCGACTCAGTATCAGTAAGCAGTGGTAAACGACCTGGAAATAGACGCTGCTTTACTCGCTCTCTGTCATGGTGTTTACACTGACACACCTAATGTAGGCGGCCGAAATGGGCCCAGGAACAATGCACCAAATAGTTCCCGATACACCACGCTTCCAGCGTGTATTATTAGTATAAACACGCGCGTCTCTGAAATCCACAGATGGCGTAGCTGTTCCGTCAATCTTCTTCCAGCAGGTGTTTCAAGATATATTCAATCAGGAAGTACCATGTTTCTGTTGGTCAAGGTCACACAAGAGATCCGGCTTCTGATTGGTTCAGAGCATTCGACTGTCGTGTGTCTAATAGCAGTTCATATCACCATTCGTCTTTGTTAAATCTGACACGCGATTGTTTTAAAAATTTATATTTTACGAGTATGTGGATCTAGTGAAGGTAAGATGATTATGTATCAGTCATCAAATAATGATTGCAGCCGAAATTGATAAATCAATCAGCTCCCATGCAACAGTTCGATACAGCTTTATCCATGGTATATAACCAATTTATGTTTATGGTCCTCCATAAGTGGACTATGCTTAATGATCTCATTTCCAGTTCAGGGTTGCCTTCCAACAAAGCTATCTTAGAGCTAAGTCGATCGTAGCTGTTGTTGTGTAACACTGACTTAACACTGAGAATAATAAGCAAACGTATTATCTTGTCACAGGATCGTTTTGTCTATCACTGGATTGTTTCGTCAAGACCTGATCGTTCTTCGGGAGGCTGTCTGGCTTTCACATATTAGGTTCCTAGTTAGCACTAGTTTGCTTTTGTCTATGGATACAGTTTCGACGAATACTAGAGGTATTATGGACGTGGTCGTTATATATTTATAGAGGTATAGGGGGCGAGGTTCTTATCCATAATATTAATACAACTCTATCGAAGGCACAAAGATCTCAAATCACATTTGCACACCTGGATGCCAGGTAACTAGATCATCGCCTTATATTACGGTTAGCCCAGTTTAGCTCAAGTCTGGCCCGCCTCTCTCGGGCATCACAAATTAATGCACACGATTACGTCACGTCTTTAATCCAGGATCCGCTGACCTAGGGCTCAAATATCGCATATCCATGATTATGGCCCTTTGTGGATTTTTTATCAGATATCCAGCCATGACATAGTGAAATAGTAACACGAACTTGAGTCCTACACGTAATCTGAGTGACATGTGCATTAAATAGAAGTCCCGGCAGATCGTAATGTTCTCACTCTCGGAGGTTAAGGGTTTTCCTAGTGATTCTAGTACACCAAAAGAAGGAATATTGCGGCCCGATGAGATCAAAGTTTCGTCTCTCTTCAAACGATGTAGATGCCAATGAGGGGAAGTACACACGTTTCTTACAAGCAATAATGTATTTGATACAAATCCTATGGCGTCGGGGTGATATCCAAGAGCTCATTGGTAGATTAATCTTGTAGATCCATTCCAGGCTTATCTGAAGGCAGGGATATCGTCTTTGATCACGACCAGCACAGTGTAGCGCGGTAGACGTGTTGTACACATTGGATAGAATGTTATGCCGTCAGTGCGTCTTAAAAAAAACGTGAACTGGGCTGTGCTTTATGAAAGCGGTAATTGAGAAATTCACATCTGCCAGGAATTACAGTTTTGGCGAATACTGACGTGGCACCACATGACACACATCTATCACATATCACAACTCACAAATCTGTTGATATTTCTATTTGTTCATAGATGTTCCCGAAGAAGAAATGCTGATGAAGGAATTGTCCGCGATTAACTTGACATAGTTGTAAGATATATTTCCTAAACAAGTTTTTCATACTATGTTTTACTGATACCAATATCTGGGTTTGCAACTGCCAAAGACTCTTTGGACTCCATGCAATCCAGTTAAATTGATGCTCATAATATTGAAAGACTTCCGTATATTTATAAAGCACAAACTGTCACGTGTGCGGTCCGTTTAGAGGGGTTAGACTAGTAGAAAGATTGAGGTTGGAAAGAATAGGAAACTTCAAACGCTGAGACAAGCACTCGGCAAACGATGGGGGGATAAAAGCTGAAAGATTCTGTCACGTCGAAGACCTGGGTTCGATTACACACTTGGGTACAATGTCTGAAGTCCCATTTCTGGTGTCCCCTGCCACGATAGTGCTGGAATATTGCGGCGTAAAACCATACTTACTCACCCTTTAGTAGGCAAAGGAATGTGTTTTGTCTCACCATCCGCTCCAAAGTAACTGATTACTGAACCCAACACCGTGTCTTTGGGAAGACGTGCTTTCAGAAGGTGTCACAGCCATGTACTTACTGATATCGCCGTAGTCCAAGAATCAGAGGAAGCCCGAAGATACCACGTTTGGAACTTGATGATAGCCTGTCTGGGAACCAAGTGTTCTCGGATAAGGTCACCAGACATGTATTCAAACTGTCGTTCTGAAAGTTATTAACGCTTCTGAATTCCTGGTGAGCTTGGTCAATACAAGGCAAGGTCTGTGGCCGTACAATGGTTCATGTCATCTTCTGAAGGAACAACCAGAACAATTATGTCGAGGAAGTTAATCCGACAGTTGCTTCCTTTCACTGTCCTGCTAAGACTCGGGTCATCTGCAGCCTTTGCTTGTAACAAGTCACTAACGTGATCGGGTGATGGGGCTCGCAGACTTGACTGATACATGTCATCGTATCCCAGTTGGGTGCGTATGGGAGATCTGTATTGTAAACGGCAAAGAAACATATCAACTCAAATTTGGAAATGTATTGTTTTAATGACTTTGGTTGGACACAATAGGAAACACTGACACAAGGACACGGGGACGACGCTGGATGGAAGCTGAAAGATTGTGTTAGGCTGTCTTCGAGACTGAAACTAGAAATATTAAGCTCCAATTATGAATAATCCAATCTGGTCCGTCACATCCGATGTTATCGTTATTAACTATCTACTTCACCAGTCACAACACATATTATTATTTTATTGCATACCTCACTTTTACTGCAGTAACAAATCCAAAGTTGGTATCAAGAAGGAAATCCTCGAAAGCGTTTATCAATGTGGAATTTCCTACAATTCCTTGAATATTCCAATGACATATATTTACTGTTTAGGGGTACATCTCGTGGAATCCCAGGAAATCAAACCCGGACCTTTGACGTTACGAGCGAACACCTAAACCACTGAGTTAAATCAACATCCACCTCAGAAACATGCTTTAGAAAGTTGTGTTTAATATTTGAGAAAAAACAACATTTTAAAAAGAAATCTGACACATTATTGTAATCCTCAGTCCAAATGACAACTTGGTAGCACTCCACAGCCTGAGTCTTACCGCAAGTAAGATAATCTCAAACTTCAATATTACAACGCATTAGGAATTAACGACTATATAGATTTAGTAACAGAAGCACTAGACGTCCATCACGAAGATAGGATTATCCTCACATTAAGGCCCCGTCCTTAACGTGTTAAAATCAATAGCAGCAGTGTCCGAGTCACTTGTACCGAGTACCGTTAGAACAGCTGCATATCGACCTCATCGGACAGCCTAGCACGACCCAGAGCTATCTTACAGTAGTAAAACCTTCCTTTACGAACAATGACGCTGAGTTAAAATATAAGCAAAGTAGCCCACTGGTATCTCTCTATCAGATTCCAATCCAGAAAGAAAAGTTGTAACCATAACTGGTTTCAAAAGCATTTAGGACCGATTCCAGTTTCACTATTGCCTGGTTTAAATATACATAAATATCTTTCTGATAAGCGCTCCCTGTGGACTGATCTACAAATTCAATTTACAGTATTTCGTAGTAGTTGTAGTGCAGTTTGTGGTAGAACCTTTCCTTTCTTCGTTAATGATGTCATTTGTGAGTCTCAGTTCAGTTTTATGTCCAAGTAGATATAATATGCCAGTGTCTGGACAATACACCTGAGTTGAAGGTCAGCTTCTCGGTATGTAATCAAGTCACGTCTTATACATATCTAGATGACACGAGACACTATCTATAAGATTAATGGTTCGATTACGCGATAAAAACCAGTAGAGTAATCTGGTTTTATCATCTCTTAAATTAATCTCGCAGCTTGAACCAGATCCAGACAAACGATTATTGGGTTTGTTCATGTTGCAAGAGATGACATATGTCCCCAGTATATGTCTCCAGACGGATGTTTCTAGTGCACGACATGGGGCACCTTTTCACCCATTGTAATTATGCTGTCTAGTTCAACAGATAGTTTACTGAGTTTATGAGAAACAGCTAGTATCCTGATCCAGGATGTTTAATCCAGGATGTTTAAGACCAGTTTTTATATTTCTAAGGTTTTGGTTTTTGGTTGCATTAATAACACGGTTGGATGCCGGTTGAAATCTCTTGCAACAATGGGCAGGGTGTGGGTGTGGGTGTGGGTGTGGGTGTGGGTGTGGGTGTGGGTGTGGGTGTGGGTGTGGGTGTGGGTGTGGGTGTGGGTGTGTTTTTCATATGCACATAGATCTGAAGACAGACGAAGCTGAAATTTAAGCAAAGCAAAAAGCCTAGACGACATGCAACTTGGGCCGGTCAGCAGGGACCAGAGAACATCAGCCCTCTCTGTCTCGTTCTATGTGTTCCAAGTTCCACGTGGGTGTGTACCATTTCCAGGTCGACACATCTGGCCTGCTGTTGTTCTTCACGGACTACTAGAACAAATACTTGTGCTCAAAGCAGTGTTTATGAAACTTTCAAAAGGGGGTCACCTATTCCTTTTGTTAAAGCTCTTCTGACTTCATTAAAAGACTGCACAGTCTGGCACAGTCCGCGCAAAGGAGACACTTTCAGTCCTTCATTCTTTTCTGATATGTATTCTGAGATGTTAAAGGCCATACATATATACGCACAAACAGATGATTAAACTGAATTTGTTTTTAAAAATCAGTCATTACACACTGCCAAGGTGACGTGTTCACGCCCCCACAACCCTACTTGTTTACTTAGAAACGATGCACGTTAAAACGTTCAGTGACAGGCGTCAGGCGTGTACATATACAGGCATACATAGGATGCTAGCAATTTAAAGTTTAAACTCTAGCCTGAGTATGACAACAATGTTGATTGGGTTTACGCCAACAAGATTTCAGTTACATGATTACAGGTCCGCTTTCTGTTTAAGTAAAGTGAAGACTGAAGCATACCGCTTTGTTGCAATCCACCGCCCTAGGAATGGGGCTGACAAATCAACACATAACTGGAGCAGGCCGGATTTATCATAACGTTATTACAATATTATCAATCACTTATAATGTCCAACGTCCTCCTTTGTAGTACCAAGTCCAGATACATTGATAATGGATTTAGTGATCGAGGTCATTGATCGATATGTTGATACAATTTAAACCAGTATCTTTCCTTGTGGTCGTCAACTGATGTGATGTTCTTTGATGCCACATTTATAATATTTGAACTGAATTAATGAATTGTGTTATAAATGCCCATCCTTTGTTTGTTTAGTAAACATCTTTGGGGCCTTTTGTGAGAGTTGCCCTGCACACATAAAACACTGACTATCATCTACATGTATCAATAAGAGTACTAAATCATCACATGTTTTGCCTGAAAACATTGAGATTGTACCGACCAAGGCCGTCTGCAAACCCACCAAGACCCCAACAAGGCCACGGACTGATGCTAAACAACAGAAAGGCGACGATATTGATGACGTATTCATCTTAGTTGAAGAGTTGCACTGCAAACATTTCAAGAAGTTAATTAGTATCAGGCGCGATCTTTAGGTAGTCAGTATCGCGTGTTCAAAAGTGAGATATTGCGTTTATCATCTGTCTTGACAAAGATCAACAGGAATAAGAAGATTGTTAGACATATTCACAGGTCAATATCGACAACCATCTCCATACTGACACTGCATGGCATAAATAAAGTGATTACCAAGTTCATGATTTGGACCCCGTTCAATATGAGACAGTAGGGCCACAATTGCAGGGCTAGGTTAAAGAATACGGATTTCGATCACCTCAAAGCTTCAATCGCTTCGTGAAAGTTGAACTAGACACTGGTGAAGATTAATTGATGGTCGGTTAACACATGTATCTGTTGTGACACAGTCTGGTTGTAATTGGTTTGTGCAAATGAATCAGTAATGTTCTTTTGATTCTTCAAAAAAAATGTTTGTCGACTGGGAAAATTAGTTTCTTGACAACCACTTATGTTTCAATGCATGCCGAGTGCTACAAGTCTAGAAGAATATGCTTTTCCTATCGCTTTTTCTGTGATCAACTCATTTCGTATCCATTTACTCCCATGTTAATCCACCATTTGTTTTATGAAAAAAACAATCGGCATAAAACCTTTGTAATCAGGCTGATACAAGGATGAAATTAATTTCTCGTTTACATGTTTAATGATGGAATTTACCTCTGGACAGCAGGTGGTCAAGTGGTCAGACGTGTTGCAAGTCACCGTGAATTGCATCTCTGGGTCGTGTTACTATTCGATGATCATAATTTCAGTTTCATATTGTAGCACAATAATGTCAAAGTAACAACCCTTTCCACACACGTTTGAGATCTTTGTTGAAAGGAAAGCCTATTGTACAATTCTGGCAATATTGTAGCATGTGCTTATGAATTCGTATCTTAATAGTGATGGTACCAGATGTTCGCAAAAATTCCTGTCCCATCGGTGACACCTTCATAAACACATAATCCTCTCAGAAACAAGCTAACCTGTTCGCGCTCTGGTTCAAAAGACAAATAATCAACAGAAATCTGGCAAAGGAACAGCAAGGAACCCAAACTAGCCATGTTAGTTCTTATATATTAAAGAATGTACATGTTTAAATGAAAATATTCTCATAGAAGCTCTGACATAAATGAAACAAACTGCCAAAAGTGCATGTATTAATCATTTGTCTGTTTCAGAGTTCCCGACGTTCTCTCAATCTGAAGGCAGCCAAGACTCTTGGCCTTATCACAATTGGATTCTTTGTAGCTGTTACACCGTGGACTGTCACACAGTTAGTGATGGCGCTAGGAGAGGTGAAGGTCAACCCCCTCCTGGACTTCTCGGTCACGTGGTTAGCGCTAAGCAACAGCTTCTGGAACGTCATCATTTACTGCGTGACAAGCACGTCCTTCCGTCTAGCTGCCGGAAGACTGTTTTCCCGGAGACAGTCAGAAGTGCGTCGAGGTGTTGTACACCCGCCTAGAGTGGAATTGTTGACGACTCGGAGCACAGTGGTTGATTCCTTTGAGCATATCGCATGCAATGGAAACACCCACGAGGATTGGAATGGTAAGAATGGTGTGCATGTGAACGGTCACGGACGATACAACCCCGGGAGTTGTAACAACGGTTCAGATTCGTGGCGACGGACTCAAAGACCTGGTTCTTCTGGTGTGCATCAGTGCAAGAGGACATACACGGAAGTTCCCCATAGTGGTACCCATCCCTGCCATGGATGTGACCGTGAGGTGATATTTCAGTATGAGGAGGATATTGTGTCGCAGGACAGTTTCCACCTTTCGAGGACTCACAGGAGGAAGTCCACAAGACTACAAGACTGTCTTTGTAACAGGACAGAATCGACGCCAAACATTCCGGAAATCGAGGAGTTTCCCCTCGACTCTATTATCAACACCGGGCATTCTGGACTGAATTTGGGTAGCAGCGACAGTAGCGGCTCCGACACCATTCTACAGTCCGACTAGTGCCAACCTAGCATCTCCATGGATGTGACATGTCTAAAACGTCTCGTCGTTGTGAATACTTACATAACTTTCGTTTGGATACTTTGTGCGAAAATACTTTCAGAATTGTAAAAATCTATTTTCCTAGGTGTTTCTTTGTACGGGATTGCTTTGTAATGGACTACTTTCAATTTTAAGAAGCAACTTTGTAAGAAGCTACTTTGCAAGGTGCTTGTTTTTTATTTTAAGATTCCTTTTTTCTGTGAGACTACATTTGAAGGGGCTGCTTTGTCAGGGACTACATTGTAAGGATAAGGAGTAAGTAGATGTCTGATGAAGTGGAAGACAAGCATGTCTGATTCTGAATTCTTTAAATATGGATGCTATAACAGATGTTCTAGAGTGGATGATAAACTGGCACAGTTGAGTGGATTTATATGCTGTCATTTTGATAACTCAAAACATTCTCTGAACAAAATATATATTTATATTAACATAAGAATTATCTAGTATTCCATTACAAAGAAAGGTCATTGCCCTGTTGATCACGTTAACACACCAGCATCAAAACCAAGTCCTAGTGACAGAGAGGGTGTTGATGAAGAAATGGGACAAGGGTAGTTTCAGCAAGCGGTAATATAAAAGATACTTAAGCTGTCGACATTCATTCGATGACTGAATGCAACACTGTCGGAGCTGCACATGACATGGGCCACAGTGGTGTCGTTGCAGTCACAAATAGAGATTATCTTTAATCTTAATCTGCCAGTGACCCGTGAAGGTCCGGGGTAGCATAGGCCTTCAGCGACCCATGTTTGTCATAAAAGGCGACTATGCTTGTCGTAAGAGGCGGCTAACGGGATCGGGTGGTCAGGCTCGCTGACTTGGTTGACACATGTCATCGGTTCCCAATTGCGCATTTCGATGCTCATGTTCTTGATCACTGATCCAGACACGATTATTTACAGACATCCGCCATGTAGCTGGAGTATTGCTGGGTGTGGCGTAAAACTAAACTCGCTCACTCACTCACGCACTCACTTGCACTTTGTGCACAACGAACTTGCTGTTTGCATGATTTTTGACCCAATACCATATTGAAAGGTCTGTCAGTATGCACAAACTAACGTCGTATTTAAACCATGGGATGTTCTTCAGCAACTGTGGCGAAAGATCTTTGGCGAAACCTCTGAAAACGGCTAAGGTGCTGACTACACATGGATTACTATTGATTTATTTCGAACTTGTCTGCCAGAGACAATAAATGAATAGGAGAAATATTAAAAATACATGTCGTGCAGTATGCTGGTAAATACTATTTTCTATATGTGTATATTTGTATAATGTATTTGTGAAATATAATGACATGTTTCCGATAAGCTTGTTTGTTATCTCAGTATTGATTAAGAAGACAATGTCACGTAATATCGTTATGATTTCTTTTTGTAACGTTATTTCAACTTTCAAAGTATTACTCAAAGAGCCAACTAGGCTTCAAAGTGACATTGGCAGCATGGCCCCGTTTATCCGCTCAGTGTTAGCGGTTGGTACACGTTTTGTAGTGATGTCCATGGCATGTTAACCTGTCTCACTTGTAAATGATGTCAAACCGACGACGCACCGAACATCAGTGGCAATAACTGTAACGAACTGTCATTCATCTGGACGTTTGTCAAATGATGACCCCCTAAACATCATCTTGCGGCGAATAGCTGCAATATTCACTCATTATCACGAAATACTCCCAGTCTATGTATGTTGGATGTGGAGTTACATTTCTGTGTATAAACACTTCCTGGGGGATGTCGGGATGGTGAAGCCGAGCGACTATAGATGATAACGAGTTTTGCTCTACCTTCTAAGTTGCTCGGGGCTTTAGTTCGTTGGTTGCTTTGTTGTTAAACGGCGCACTCAGCAATATTCAAGCATGGAATAACATGGAAGTATCCGAAGTGCTAAAGCAGCGAGGAACAGTAGCAACATGGATGGACGTTTCGGATCAATAGCTATACCATGCGACCATACTTCACTCCTTCAGTTCAATCTGCACTTGCTATATGAATATGGCATCAATATCATTTTGAGTGTTTCTCATCTCACCGGTCAGCTCATAAGAGTCCATATGGACTGAAGTAAAACTGGCAATTGAAACTTTATAATTAAGACGTGCAATATAGCGTCACATTGATGCTGTGCATGTTATATTCGAAAGGTACTTGTTGGTGAAGAAATGATCAGAGCTATTTATGTTAAGCATGAGGGTTGTGATGGTATAGAAACAGAAACCAACTGGTTTCGATCATGAGATCGAGACGAAACTCATAAACAATAAACCACCACCAATGCTTTCTTACTTTCTCTATACCCTATACATTGAATTATCTTGGGTATACATATTCCCATCTTCGATTCGTTATTATGGATTTTGGTTTTTTTGTTTTGTTTTTGTCTCAAACAACCTAGAAAGGAGGCTTGTCACCGCAGGTAGATATTTGGTATAAAAACACATTGATGTCCACATGAAGGATTAAAAGGATTACCACAACACAGCACTCATCACACGTTAGACGCAATGACATTTATTCAAATATTTGATTTGGTTTCTCCTGTATTGGTGTTTCTGGAGGATAACAAATCCACGTCTTTTGAGGATTATGTTTCGATTCAGGATCGGTTCAACGTTACATGCGGTAACGTTAGCTGAGCGTTTTAAGAAAGTTCTCTTGAAAGGAATTAGTGAGGATTTGTCGCAGCGAGACTGACATTTTACGACAGAATTCAAAGTCCATTCACTGGTCATCATGGGAGAACGTAATATCATAGGCTTTATTTTTTAAAAAATAATCTCCTATTTTCTCTAGTATTTTTCACCACCGTCAATTAATCACAGTTCAGGTGGCTTGTTATGCAATTAGTGATTGCCCTAACTTTTGACTTATGCCTCGAACGAACAAATACCGTCATAATTTCCTGCAGATCTCGCGGGTAGTGTGGTGGCTTTACAAGTTAGTGGATAAAGAGTCCACTCTTCTCCTGATGTCTTACGTCCATTTCTGGTGTCCGAGGTGTGATATTCTTGAATATTCATCAAAGCATTTCCACTCACTCACTCACTCCAATCTGTGATATTGCTTAATGTCTCTAAAAACAACATAAAACCATTCTTACTGACTAGCTCACTCCGATCTCGTTGTTGCATCATGCTGAGCGAGAAAACAGCTCCAGCTCGTAGTTTAAAGCCGTTTTCATCAGGTCTGCAGTTATATCACGTCCGTAAAAGGTTGATATGGAAGGACACCCATTAATACTCTGGTTAGTTTTGTATGTTTGCCGTCGCGCTCAGCAATTGTCAAGTTATAAGACGACAGTCTGTAAAGAGTCGAGTTTGGACCAGACATCCAGTGACTGGTACCATAAGTATCGGCAAGGGAAAATAAAAAAACCAATGACATACATGACTGACCACCGAATCCTCTGAATCGTCTCTTCTGGTATAGGTAACAATTGTAACCCGGATGTTCAAGAAACCCCGGTCTGAAATCGTCGAATAGTTGGTAGTGGTACACATAAAGTGGCAATTACATGCCTGTCGACTTCTGTATTGTAAACACAGCATTATGTCAACCCATAGCTACACATTCCACCACTGTGTTATTTCAAAGAGGTATGGACTCTGCGTTTTACACAGTGAATGGCATCATGTCCCTTTTGATTAATGTGTTAGAGACGGACACTCCATAATTCACGACATGTAAAAGGGAAAGCGTATCTAAGCAACCACTCCTGGTTAATAAACATGCACAACTACTGATTGCAGCAGTAACCAAACACACACTGGCGTTATCGATGATACATTAGACAAATACACATGCAGTGTACACAGACTGTTGCCTGACACGTGTAATCGACATGTATTCCAAGCGTTAAACTGACAGGTGATAAGGGATTAAGTTTCTGGCATGAAATACACATCCAGTCAGCTGCGAGAAAATGAATTGATTTTGCTGCTTATCAAAATCACTGTACCTAAGGTGGTGCTGATAATTCATGTTACCAGCATCCCAACATGGTGGCGGGTAGCTAGTTTAGAGATGATTTCACTTGAATTAGCATTCTTCCACGTGTATACAATCAACATTATGTATCACACTGATAAACCTTGAGGTGCAAATACATCGAATACACCGAATTTGCTTTTTAATGTCTATGTGTTGGAAGAATGAGCATTTTTAAAATCGCGAAAGGATGTCGGTAACTCAAGTCTTTCAGAGAAACAACATAGGTTTCTAACATTTAGGAGTCCATTGTCGAGAACTGAGGGGAGGGGGGGTCAGTCTCCTCAGCTGATCCATATAATACCGGAGTTGGAAAGGTGGCCAGAGTGTCAGCTGTTTGGAGAAACATAAACAAAAGCATTAACATCATTACAAAGAGAATTGAAAGTGCAAAGGTGTCTAGTGACCATCTGCAGAAACAAAGTTTATGTAGAACTTGCCTTGTAGTGTTGTGACTATACCCACACATTCAGAGAATACATACAGCCCAACATGGTGTCATGCCTGACTGTGGGCACGTCGATTTGATTCAATCTGAGGTTTTTCATGAATACCCAAACAGAATTTTGAAAGCAGCAACCAAAAACGAAAAAAATTTGCACAGTTACATTTGCAAGAGACTCCATAAGATCCATACCACTCATACCATCTATACTACCAATATACTGTGGAACGTAAACTGTCCATATACAAAACCTACACTTGTATATATCAAACTAGATTAATGTTATCACGTATAGATACATAGATATAGCAGACACTTTGAAACTCTGCGGTGCTATTTCTCCGTTAATCCACGTCTACACGCTCACGTCTGAACTTAACAGCAAACATACTGATTACATTTCTCGTGATAAAGAGGACACCATAGCCTTTAATATAGATTAGTTTGTGGCAGTCGTTCTTTACATTAGATCAACGCTTAATCAGCAAGGGAAATGCATATCTGCAAATCAGATTACATTGATTTGAAATAACAGATCGAAAAGAGCAGTCACTATACCTTCTGCATGATTGAAACGCGCATGTTGCACATTGCTTGTAAATGATATGGAGTCTTTATTAAAGTAACGTTTTGAATCTACATCTAAATGATCGAACTGTCAAAGTGATGATGGGTCACCTACTGCTTAAAGTGTTAGCTCGTCACGCCAAAGAAGGGTTCGATTCCCTTGAAAGTTTTAACCTGTTTTGCGATTAGTGGTGTTATTCGGGCCCTGATGTCTGAAATAATGAGCGTTGTATACAATAGACAGGCGCTTGTCACCAACAAATACTATATACTGGCGACTAACTACACCCTATTCTCAATGAAAGACATCATTATTTACTCACGTACTCAAATTTTCTTGGTGGGTGGATAGGTTTAGAGAAGCTTTCTTTTAAAACATTTCCATTGGTTCGTGCTACGACTAGAGACCAAGGATGATGAACTTTGGATTCGAACCCAAAATCTGCTGATCCTGACACGGCAATAGGAGACAAACTGGCGAACAATCGACGGTTTAAAAAACACCATTCACTTAAAAAGCATACAAATATCATTCACAACTCTTTAAGGACATTTTGATAAGAACAAATCATATCTTCTATTTCTCTTTACAGGAGCAAACATTGCTGCCTAAACGAAACGCCATTATCTCGTTGGGAGAGTAACGCACAGCTTCGAAGAGCTACTTCAAACGTGACAACCTACAATTTTATGCTGACATATATGTGCCAGAAGAGATTGGATTACGTAGCAATGCTTCCTGTTTGGTTAAAGTGATTGACACAAGATGCAAACTGAATCACAGATGCATCTTAAAGTAGAAAGGGTAAGAACTGCAGGCGAGGGAATTTCCCATCAAAGGGCCATTAGTGGAATCACGTTTTATATAGATAGACATCAAGGAACATGTAAGACCGCAAGTACCTAGTTAACACCCGTTGATGGGGGTGTTTATAAATATGTCTTGTGTGGGGGACCAGTACTCGCTTTAAGGCAAATGATAAGGTGTGAAGCTGGTCCTTCGTATCACGGGATAATTAGCAGTCTAAATCAAAACTTCTCCAACGATCTGTCTACGCAGGTCGTTATACTGGACAACACGTCACAATTTAATTCTGGACTCACAAAAGTCCAGAAACTCTCAGCACTGTGGCCACTCTCTCACAAGGGATTTCGCAAAATTAAACAGGCAGCTGTTACGTATATGTGCTAAGGATGAAAAAATGAAAAAAGTTTTTTTCGAAAACTCAAAATTTAAACTCGCTCGCCCATGGGCGAACAGTGGTCAATGAGTAGGCCTGCCCATGGGCGAAAGTGTTTAATTTCATCCAGAATAAATGTTTTGGAGGTTGTAAATGAATGTAAAAATGTTAATAAGTATCATGACACAAATTTCAGCTTGTTGTGACTTGACTCTGCTAACTGACAGCGATTTTAAAAAATCTCGCCCATGGGTGAAAAACATATTGGCCCATGGACGAGAATACTTAATTTCATTGAAACTACATGTTTTTTTCCAGGCTTTGCAGTTTTTCAATAAATGAACGTGTATTTATTATTGTCTTGACACGAAATTAAGCTTAGTTTGACTTAATTCGGCTAATTAAGAGTGATTTTTCAAAAAAGTCTCCCCCATGGGCGAAAACCATTTGGCCCATGGGTGAGAATATTTACTTTTACTCAAAATACACCTTTTCCCATGTTTTGGAGGTTGTGAATGGCTGAAAGTATGTTCATAAGTATCATGTCACAAAATTCAACTCATTTTGAATTAATTCCGTTAATTTAGAGCTATTTAACAAAATCTCACCCATGGGCGAAAAACATTTTGGCCCATGGGCGAGAATATTTCCTTTTACCCCAAACACGTCTTTTCCAATATTTGGAGGATGTAAATGAATGAAAGTACATTTATGAGTATCATGACAGAAATTTCAACTCATTTTGACTTAATTCCTCTAAATGAGAGCAATTTTGAAAACTCTCGCCCATGGGAGAAAGACAGTTTGGCCCATGGGCGAGAATATTTGCCTTCACTCAAAATACATCTTTTCCTGTGGCTTGGAGGTGTAAATGAATTAGGATATATTTATGAGTATCATGGCACAAAATCCAACTCATTATGACTTAATTCTGCTAATTGAGACCGATTTTCAAAAACATATCGCCCATGGGCGAAAAACATTGGGCCCATGAGCGAGAATATTTCCTTTTCACTCCATATACATCTTTTCTAATGTTTTGGAGGATGTAAATGAATTAAAGTGCCATTATGAGTATCATGACACAAAATTCAACTGATTTTGACTTACTTTTGCGAGTTCAGGAAGATTTTTTAAAAATATGCCAGAATAATTACTTTTACTCAAAATACATCGTTTCCTGTGTTTTGGAGGTTGTAAATGAATGAGGATATATTTGTAAGTATCATGACACAAAATTCAACTCATTTTGACTTAATTCTGCTAATTTGTAACAAGTACAAGAATCTGGACTTCCACTTAAATTTTCATAGTTTTTTTTTATTGTCTTGGGGGTTGAAAATATATGAATGAAAGTGTGTTTATAAATATCATGACAAAAAAAAATGAAATCGTTCCGGTCTTAATTCGACTAATCTCGCTCGTGGACGAAAATATTTTCGTTTGCTCGTTTTCTTTATTTTGCAAACATGTGATTTAAAAATAGATGAAATTCTAATGACAATTCAGTTTAATTTCGTGAGTTTAGTTTTATGCAATATCCCAGCAATATGGCGGCGGTTTCTAGATAGTCGAGTTTGGATCAGACAATCCAGTGATCAACAGCATGAGCATCTACCTGCACAATTGGGAACTGATGACATGTGTCAGCAAAAGTCAGCGAGCCTGACCACCCCATCCCGTTAGTCACCTCTTACGACAAGCATAGTCGCCTTTTATGGCAAGCATGGGTTGTTGAAGCCCTCTTCTACTCCAGATCTTCACGGGTCCCGAACACAGAGCTTTACTTCCAGCAACATATACAGTACACTTAGAATACTAAGCCTTGAGATTCTTTTGAATTTAGGTATTCTATAAATATAACAAAATTCAACCTATATCTATGAAGTTGAAGTTATTTGTGAAAGCCCTAATCAAGAGTGACCAAACTCCAGTGACTATGCTGGGACACATTAATAAACGGTGTTGTGAGATCTTTAAACTGTATTGAAATATGTCTTGTCAATTCCACTGACATTCGCCAAATGTACCTACCTAGTAGTTTTAAGTGTACCTACCCAGTTTAGCATGTTTCGTTTTAATAGTGTGGTCTCCATTTTTAGTAATTCCCGTTTGCCAGTCCCGGCTTTTCTTCGTCCGAGGTTTTATGGGGTATTCTCCTATTTGTCAGACTAGAAATAATCTACAACAGGGGTAGGTCACTTGCTTGTTTTCTTTACTATTTTTACTAATTAGTATGCGCCTCCTCATGCTCCAATGCACACGGTGACCTGATTCGTCTCCATCGCAACTTAGGCTGCGTTTAACAGTACTTCAGCCAGTTTACTGTATCAGTCGAAATCTTACAATGAATGAATGAATGAATGAAGAGCAAGAAGTATATGTGAATGAATGAAAGAAATGATAAAAGAAAGAAGTACATATGTGAATGAATGAGAAAGATATAATAAAAGAAAGAAGTACATATGTGAATGAATGAAAGAATAAAAACATGCTAAAGAGCAACTATTGTTAGATCACATGTGTTAACATCAGCTTGTTATTGTCTCCCTGGTCAGACGTAACAATTGTCAGACAGGCTAAAACAACAAACTATCTGGTTGACTGCACAGCTGCCTGTTGACGTAGTATACCCGTATCACCTACTTTTCCTGCGTAACCTTCATCTACATCACCACCCTTAATATATTGTGCAGAGAGCACAGAGGGCCCTAGAGCTGCAACCACTGAACCGTGGCGTCTCTCTGCTCCCAAGTTCCCAAGTGGGGGTGTCCTTTCCTACCTATTCCATTAATCTTTAAAACATCTAACAAGCTCAACGCATGCATTTTTTTACTCAAATGTGATGTTATACATATCATAAGAGTATTTTTTATGTATTATTCAGTTGATAAATTATTATTTCATGATACATATGTGTACAATATTTTGCTTCGATTCTGTAACTACCCACATTATGACATTGAGACCATTCTGATTTATCGAGTAAAATACGATTGTATAGTTTTGAGTTTGAATCTTGGCATATTTTACCGGTTTGCCACTTTTGCACTCTGCCCTTTTAAAGGGGGCGTGCATATTTTGGTGGTTTTTAGTATTCCATCTATTCATTTGGATTTATTAATTTATTTGTTTTTGTTTTGTTTTGTTTTGTTTTTTACTGCTAGTGGGCCTGTTAGTCTGCTTTGATAACTGTAAATTTATTCTGACGTTTGACGAGCGGAACATGAAGTGTTGTTATCATGTATGTTATGTAATTATATTATTGGTATGGAGCGGCATTGATATGTATGTTTATGCTTGCCAATCCAGTCCCGATTACTTGAGGAGATTAGTTTAAACTACAGATTACCGTATCCATACTATTAATGTGTAATCATTATATCGGGCTATGAGGAATACGTAATGTAATCAAGATTGACTTTGCGTTTACTTTTCTATTTTTTAAATACATTTTCACTATTTTTGCTACACTCGAAAAGATTTACTTTGGCTTTCGTGATTGTGGTCTCTAAGTATTTTAGAAATTATGTTGTTGAGACAACTAGAACTGTTGATCTGCAGTCTTTCAAAATTCATTTTCACGAGATATATTCTCCCTTTTTACCAGTTCTCAAAATGAACATATAGCTGTTTACACAAAGGTATCTTCCCGTAAAATAAGTAGGACATAGCATAGCAGCGCATTTGCCATAACTGACGTTGTTAAAATGATCCTGAAAACTGTCATTTTCAACATTCACCTTGCAAGCAATTTTATCAAGAAACTAAATAACTCATTACTAATGGAAGGAGTGAACTGAAAGCCCATTTTATTAACTGAAGTCACTGATTGAACTCGCTAACATCGATTCACTTACATTCTGGTACACGTGTCTTATTTCGTTTTCTGAGGACACACATTTTACTTTTTTTATAGAAAATCCGTGTCTAATCCCATAAAACAACACCGTTGTCACTACACCAAACGATTTTGACCTCGACCTAAAACAAAGGTTTAACTTACAGGACTACCTGTAAGATATCCCTTTCTTGATAGCGAGTTTAACAGCTACGCCGAAATGCTGATTACCTTATAAGAAGTTGTATATCCATAGAACTTTCGTGTTTTTTTCCAAATGATCATGACCTGAACAGATATTACTTTGTCAAAGACTTCATGAGTGATTTTCAAGTTCTAATCCACACACTGATTTCCACTTTTTCATCATTTTGACTTTTATCTCAGTTTGTTGAATATCTCAGCATAACTCGCAAAGACAATGGAAACAGAGCGGAACGATGACGCTTTCTGTTTCTTCCGCGTTCACTTACGTAATTTCCGCAAAGCGCCTACGACAATTTGCACCGAAAGTCATGTCTCGTCCGCTGGTTTGTTTATTGGAGTAAAACAGCTGCCGCTTTCAAGTGTATTTTACTTGTCATATACAAAATTCATCTATGGATCACATTAGGTCATTAGGGGACACCAGCTTTGAAATGAACAGGTGTTCGTGAGTGTATATGGATGAAAAAGACTGATTGCGCAAGACGCGCAGCCAAATATCTCACATTCAAAGGAAATCTCGAATTGATTGTTTTATAAGGCGTCGAGCTGACCAGTTGGTTTTGGTGTTGTGTATAAACCTCCTTTGCAAGAACTTTGTCAAGCATACCTGCTTTGTCCTTTTGCAAGACCTGCACATATTAGTGTTTGAAAGACATTGACATTTATATGCATGTGCTCTGGAAAACCTTGTCCGGCACGATATTCCTTCCAATTTAGTTATTGTGTGCATGCTGCATTTCAATTTTGGAAATGTACTTAAAACATATTTTGATTCTCAAAGAACGTGGTTCGTTTAGCAAGTAAAATATTGCTTTGATTAACACTTCACCAGTACTATACAATATTACAGAATACACAAAACCGGATACACAAACACGACAAATTATAGCATTGTGATTAGGGATATATGGGGCTATAGGAGTCCCTTTTTATCCACCGAGACAAGTCCTACACGCCCTGGTGGGGTGTGGATTCGGGGGAGGGGGTAACGGAGGAGATGACCACTACACACGTACTCCATACGCTATCATGGTCTTCCTTACTGCTTGAAGATCGACCTTTTCTCACTGTGGTCTATGATGACTTCGGTGAACGGAAAAGAACTTATTCACTGTGAAAACCAGACAATAGTTGAATCCGTCTACGATTTTATCATAAAACACAAAGCTTGATTTTTAATTTTTTAACAGGAAACTAATTAACTTGTCAAAAACCTTCTCACAAATGTTCAGTGTTTCTACAAAGAGCTAGTCAGACACAACAAACCATAACTCTATTTTTCATGTTTACTTATGTGATAGTTGTATTTTATATAATGATATGTATGCCTATGTTATTATATGATAGTTCATATGGATGACGACACATGCTTCATTTATATTTTGTATTATATGCTGTATGGGTGAGGTACTGTAAAGCTTGTTCTCCAGTCCCAATCAGAGTTCCAAAACACACAAATATAAAACAACATGGAGATGTGTGGAGAAAATGGAGACATATGGAGAACAGCAATGTCATAACTGAACAGAAATCATTCCCTCTATTGGTGAAGGCCGTGTGGGATTAATTAAACAAAGAAATCTAGTCGACCATGTCTCCTAATCCTCTTACTCCTTAAACAAACGACTTGCCTGGGCTGTCTAAAATTGAATTGAAATTTTTGTAAATTCGATGTTTCGGGTATTACGTGAGGAGATAATCAGGTGTCAACACTATGGCGTTCGACGTTCCGGACATGAAGGAAAACCAAATACGTTATAAAGTACAGTAATGTGGTCACTATGAGCGAGGCAGACGGTCTGATGAGCACAGCTCATTACGGAAATCTCTTGTCTTTGTAGCTGCTCGTTGAGACGCTGAAGCCTTCTGTCAAGTTCTTCTTTATTCTTTATTGTGGCCACTGTGTCACAATATGCTGTTTACAATGCTCACAGACCCTCGATTCACGATGACGCCAACTTTCTCGACTACTGTTCGTGCGACGACTATCTTTCAGGAATTGGTTCCACAGCTCATTCTTTCACCGATGTCTTTGTGTGTGTGTTTTAGCTCGTTAATTAACGTAGAGACGAGTCTTCTGCTATTCTCGGGCACAAGTTCTCCAAGGCAGTCGACGCTCCGGGTGTCATTAGAACAGTGTTGAGCACTGTCACACTCCACTGCTTTTCGACAATCCGGGTGTGAACCAAAAGAGGATACCACCATTCTCATCGGTGGATGAAATGGGATGAAGAAAACCCGCATACTCTTCATCACATTGCTACACCGTATTTACCATAACGAATGTTTAAATATCACTTTCTGTAAATAGAGCATCAAAACAAGCTGGAACCATGTATTATATTAAGATGGTACTAACTATACTCGATTCGAACCACTGCTTTACAGTTCACTGACTGCCGAGGATGCAGGCTTTTCCCACGTGGCGGGGTAAAACTTAATGATCTATTATCCCTCGCAAGGCCACGTGAACCAATCAGAAATGGACATTCTTAAATGGGGTAGGAGAAATGTGCCCTGTACGTTCTTATTAACCTTGATCTTTCAGGTACATTTCATCAGTTGTGTACAAATACTGGTCTAGAATAATGTTTCAAACACTTTAATAAGTACTGATGCAGGGGCTCCATATATGTTCTTGTTTACGTCCCGCTCGTCAAACGTCCGAATAAATTTACAGGTACCAAAGCAGACTCACTCGCTAGGCCACTAGCAATAAAAAAACCAAACAAAGCAAAAACAGACAAATCAATTAATTTAAACAAATAGATGGAATACTAAAAACCACCTAAATATTAGCATGCATGCATCATTTAAAAAGATAGAGCGCTAAAGTGGCAAGATTCAAACTCAAAACTATTCAATCGTATTTTACTCGATAAATCAAACTGGTCTCAATGTCATAATGTGGGTAGTTACAGAATCAAAGCAAAATATTTTACATGTTTATGTACGATTTATTTAGCAAAGCATGCGTTGAACTTGTTAGATGTTTTAAGATTAATGGAATAGGTAGGAAAGGACACCCCCACTTGGGAACTTGGGAGCAGAGAGACGCCACGGTTCAGTGGTTGCAGCTATAGGGCCTTCTGTGCTCTCTGCTCAATATATTAAGGGTGGTGATGTAGATGAAGGTTACGCAGGAAAAGTAGGTGATACGGGTATACTACGTCAACAGGCAGCTGTGCAGTCAACCAGATAGTTTGTTGTTTTAGCCTGTCTGACAATTGTTACGTCTGACCAGGGAGACAATAACAAGCTGATGTTAACACATGTGATCTAACGATAGTTTTGCGTTCTTTTGGAAGGGATGGCCGTGGTGTATCATTTATTCTTTCATTCATTCACATATGTACTTCTTTCTTTTATTATATCTTTCTCATTCATTCACATATGTACTTCTTTCTTTTATCATTTCTTTCATTCATTCACATATACTTCTTGCTATTCATTCGTTCATTCATTCATTCATTCATTGTAAGATTTCGACTGATACAGTAAACTAGCTGAAGTACTGTTAAACGCAGCCTAAGTTGCGATGGAGACGAATCAGGTCACCGTGTGCATTGGAGCATGAGGAGGCGCATACTAATTAGTACAAATGGTAAAGAAAACAAGCAAGTGACCTACCCCTGTTGTAGATAATTTCTGGTCTGACAAATAGGAGAATACCCCATAAAACCTCGGACGAAGAAAAGCCGGGACTGGCAAACGGGAATTACTAAAAATGGAGACCACACTATTAAAACGAAACATGCTAAACTGGGTAGGTACACTTAAAACTACTAGGTAGGTACATTTGGCGAATGTCAGTGGAATTGACAAGACATATTTCAATACAGTTTAAAGATCTCACAACACCGTTTATTAATGTGTCCCAGCATAGTCACTGGAGTTTGGTCACTCTTGATTAGGGCTTTCACAAATAACTTCAACTTCATAGATATAGGTTGAATACCTAAATTCAAAAGAATCTCAAGGTTTAGTATTCTAAGTGTACTGTATATGTTGCTGGAAGTAAAGAGCTTCAACAGCCCATGCTTGCCATAAAAGGCGACTATGCGTGTCGTAAGAGGTGACTAACGGGATGGGGTGGTCAGGCTCGCTGACTTTTGCTGACACATGTCATCAGTTCCCAATTGTGCAGGTAGATGCTCATGCTGTTGATCACTGGATTGTCTGATCCAAACTCGACTATCTAGAAACCGCCGCCATATTGCTGGGATATTGCATAAAACTAAACTCGCGAAATTAAACTGAATTGTCATTAGAATTTCATCTATTTTTAAACCACATGTTTGCAAAGAAAGAAAACAAGCAAACGAAAATATTTTCGTCCACGAGCGAGATTAGTCGAATTAAGACCGGAATGATTTCATTTTTTTGGTCATAATATTTATAAACACACTTTCATTCATATATTTTCAACCCCCAAGACAATAAAAAAAACTATGAAAATTTAAGTGGAAGTCCAGATTCTTGTACTTGTTACAAATTAGCAGAATTAAGTCAAAATGAGTTGAATTTTGTGTCATGATACTTACAAATGTATCCTCATTCATTTACAACCTCCAAAACACAGGAAACGATGTATTTTGAGTAAAAGTAATTATTCTGGCATATTTTTAAAAATCTTCCTGAACTCGCAAAAGTAAGTCAAAATCAGTTGAATTTTGTGTCATGATACTCATAATGGCACTTTATTTCATTTACATCCTCCAAAACATTAGAAAAGATGTATTTGGAGTGAAAAGGAAATATTCTCGCTCATGGGCCCAATGTTTTTCGCCCATGGGCGATATGTTTTTGAAAATCGGTCTCAATTAGCAGAATTAAGTCATAATGAGTTGGATTTTGTGCCATGATACTCATAAATATATCCTAATTCATTTACACCTCCAAGCCACAGGAAAAGATGTATTTTGAGTGAAGGCAAATATTCTCGCCCATGGGCCAAACTGTCTTTCTCCCATGGGCGAGAGTTTTCAAAATTGCTCTCATTTAGAGGAATTAAGTCAAAATGAGTTGAAATTTCTGTCATGATACTCATAAATGTACTTTCATTCATTTACATCCTCCAAATATTGGAAAAGACGTGTTTGGGGTAAAAGGAAATATTCTCGCCCATGGGCCAAAATGTTTTTCGCCCATGGGTGAGATTTTGTTAAATAGCTCTAAATTAACGGAATTAATTCAAAATGAGTTGAATTTTGTGACATGATACTTATGAACATACTTTCAGTCATTCACAACCTCCAAAACATGGGAAAAGGTGTCTTTTGAGTAAAAGTAAATATTCTCATCCATGGGCCAAATGGTTTTCGCCCATGGGGGAGACTTTTTTGAAAAATCACTCTTAATTAGCCGAATTAAGTCAAACTAAGCTTAATTTCGTGTCAAGACACTAATAAATACACGTTCATTTATTGAAAAACTGCAAAGCCTGAAAAAAAACATGTAGTTTCAATGAAATTAAGTATTTTCGTCCATGGGCCAATATGTTTTTCACCCATGGGCGAGATTTTTTAAAATCGCTGTCAGTTAGCAGAGTCAAGTCACAACAAGCTGAAATTTGTGTCATGATACTTATTAACATTTTTTCATTCATTTACAACCTCCAAAACATTTATTCTGGATGAAATTAAACACTTTCGCCCATGGGCAGGCCCATGGGCCTACTCATTGACCACTGTTCGCCCATGGGCGTGCCCATGGGCGAGCGAGTTTAAATTTTGAGTTTTCGAAAAAATTTTTTTTCATTTTTTCATCCTTAGCACATATACGTAACAGCTGCCTGTTTAATTTTGCGAAATCCCTTGTGAGAGAGTGGCCACAGTGCTGAGAGTTTCTGGACTTTTGTGAGTCCAGAATTAAATTGTGACGTGTTGGACGTATTTGTGGAGTGAGTGAGTGATTGTGTCTGTTCGGACGATTCCTTGAACAGGTGTTAGCCAGATTGGATAGCCTCGTGGTTTTACGTGTAACGTGCCAGGAGTGTGATGCTGAACATTGTGAGAGACACCTGTAGTGTCTTGTACCTTGACTGGAATGTTGCCACAGTCATTGAGTACCTCCCCATCTCACTATTTCAGTTCAAGATGAAAGCCTTATGTGTTTTGATGCTGTTCTATGATGTTTAGGCTTATTCGAATCAGCAACCATTGACATGATATAGGTTAAGGATCAACGTACTTGTAAGAGCGATTGGTATTTCCAACTGTCTTAAGGAACAGTTAGTGTACTCCAAGGATTCGTGGTGTAATGGCACGTATACAGCGATCTTGTCCTTCAACTATTACGTCTTCACTGACGTACACTTTTGTCCAAGGTATATATGGGTGGAGGACAATTCCCCACATGGCAGTTCCCCATCACCTGAGTGGCAGTTCCCCAGCGCTGTGTCTCATTTGTCATACGCAAGCGTGGGTTATTCAATTCTAAAGTGAGTAGGTATTAGGAAGCAGATGTGCAATCTGTAACTTTTTTTGTATAAGGGTGTGTAACTAATAACTAATAGCACGTGTAACTAATGGGGGGAATACCTTTACAATTCACCGATTGGTATTTGGTTTGCAACCCTGATACAAAATCGTACGTGTTACTCTATATACTTCCAAAAGTCACAGAAATGTGGTAGGCAGACAGGTTCTTTATTCATAATCATTTTGAAAAGAATGTTCATGGATACTTTTTGTTCTTTTGCGGAGTATCAAATGCAAATCACTAACAAGTAGCTAGAACCTGTTCTATACCGGTTCTATAAAACAGAGTCTATTTCTGTGTAAAATGGTATCACCTCCGTAGGTTCGAACCCATAATACATTTATGTCACGTTTATGATCCGTGGTTTGTGAGCACCACAGCTGCGATCACAGTTCACAGTGGAAATGATGTGACACTTGTTTCGGCTTCATCCCCTCGAGGTGTTTACAACTAAAATATTTCTCAAAGTCGTATTCAAACCAAAACACTCCGTATGTCCCCGATGTTACCTTTTGGGCTTCTTTCAACTAAGCAAGTACGAAAGTGTACGCGTGACATTATTGGCGTAAACCAACCTTGCTCAACGAATTACCTTTAGACCTTCTCAGTACAATTCACACATAGATAATACCAATATATTGATTAAAAACACAAAATAACTAAAAGGATTTCAGCAAAATATACTACGTCAGTTTAAACGCATGTGCTATTTCTTTTATATGACTTAAAATGATACCTACGCAACATTCATCAAAAGTGAAACATATTATCTCTCTAGATTCAATCTCCCTGGCGAAATCTGAGCGCAGTATTTTGAGTAGTACGTAGTTGCCGTAGGAAAATTAAATAACTGAAAGTTTTGATGATGTCGTGCCAAAATAGAAATGAATGTAGATATCGATAACGCAAATCGCCTTACTTGCTGGGCTGTATATTCCAGTACCAAGTTAAAGTACTGACATCACTGACACACTTTTGAGCGTTCGTGATTTTTTTGTTATCTTTTTTCATTATTATAGGATGTTTATATAGCGCACGTATCCAAGCAACTAGTGCTTGCTCAAGGCTCTGACATATATTTCCCTCGATTATTGGATGTAAGTATCAACGGTCCATCTTATTATCAGTCTCAAACTCCCTGGAGAGTAAACAACTCTTGCTGTCATCAGGCTCACTGAGTTATCTGTAGCTGTCTCATACTGTCGAGGTACCTGTTCACAACTGGGTGGACTGAGACACATAGTCACAGTACTTTATCCAAGCTTACTGCACGTTGCTGTGCCCGCAACTAGGTGTCTGCACGTATTCATGTGGCCACCATCTACCAACGAATTGGTGGTTTCTTTTAACTGCACGAGGTTGTGTACTGTACACTAGGGGTTGTGACAAAACGGAGAGAGTCTGGACACAAAGCTGACTCCAAGGTTTTTAACACCCGCTGGATCACTAGTCTGGCGATTTAGCCAGCTCGCCTACAGCACATGACAGTCATCATGGTACATATGATACTACCTTAAAACGAACAATGTCACACAGCGTTCGTCGAGACTGTAGTATCTTCGAGACTGTAGTATCTTTCATTTTCATGATGAGTTGGGAAGTATAATAATGGCAAATTGTTATGGATATCAAGATTTTGTATTTTGCGGATACGTCGTCTCAACGGTACAAGGGTCTTTATGGAAACGTCGCTCTCGCGACAATTAAAAAAAATTATACGCATAAAACATGTCAGTGTTTTGGATAAAATGTGTTCAAAGTAAGGAGATCTTTACCCCTTAATAACCAAACTACCCGTAACGTCTTTACTTCATTAGAAAGACATAGTATTCCATTTATTATATTTTTGTTAATGTGGTTCAGTCCCACAAATAAAATGGACTGACTAACTAATTGGCTAGTTAACTGGTTCACTGGTTGATTAGTTAGTTGGTTGGATGATTGATTCATCGATTTAACAGATCGGACTTGTTACTGTTCTGGACGCTGGGTATTTAATCGGCAAGGAATATATGTGTCTGAGTTGTGTCCCCCCGCCGTATGTTGGCAGGTTAACACGGTATAATCAGCTTACGGCTGAACTCGCCAGAAACAACACGCACCTGCAGGTACGTCGTAGATAGGTGTCATCACTGTTTTCAGTAATCCATAAAACTGACATAATAGCCATCGCTGCTTTGCGTTTTGCTCCCAAAGGAGTTTGGTTTGGTGGATTCTGGATCGGTTGTGTTCCGTGGATGTCCCGTGATATATTAACTAGATTGTAGTTTCAGACCAGTTTAAGGATGTGTATAGTCTGAAAAGGTAATATCCTGTCAATGTCACCTATTTGTTAGTGTTAACCTATTCCCCTTTGCAACATCCCTTTATGAAGGGTACTCGGGCACCGCAGAATGTTGAAGAAATACCTCCTTTAACAGCCTGGGCCTAGATTTTCGAAGTTCTCCGAGTTCTTCAAGATATCATGTCAATGTATGGCACTTACGATTATCTTAGCACTAAGAGAGCTTCGAAAATTTAGGCCCAGGGTAGGAGGGATGGAGAGAGGCAGCCATTGCAAGTTATGCCGCTGATTTACCACCCAATTTACGGATTTGCTGTTTTGGGCTTAGGGGAAGGCACAGTTTGATCCATCACTGTCCGAATAACGTTCATGAACGTATAATTATGGAATCTCAGAAAGTACGTTGACGTATGTTCGCCCATTTAAAGCCTTTTTAACGTTTTAGGCTACTGCTACCCATTTTGCGACATTGCGACAGTAGCAGAACGCGACAGTGTCCGTTAGGGATGTTCAAAATTGATCGAATAAGGTTTCCATCTTTCATCCATCGGCTCAATATCTTTATGGCATATTCTGGACAGCATAACTCCTTTGGATCTGATGAGAATGAGGCGCGGATATGCCAAGGACTTTTGATAACGAACTGGACACACGTGCGTTGATCTTGCATTGATAAAAGAAGTTCTCATGGGTTCCCTCAAGTTCTAATGGGTTCCCTCAAAGGTTACCAGGATCATGCAGTATACAGAATCAGAAAAATAAACTCAACAAAAATAAAATCTTTACACTCGTTTCAATGTCAATTATTTGAACATTTTGGAAAATGGGTTTGAAATAACGATTGTATTCAATTCTCTTGTCATTGAAGATGCTATAGCACGCAGATCATGTTTCTCATGGAATCGGTTCCACCGGAAATGCGATTACAATGTCCATGATGCCAAAAAGCCGTGAGTCACCACTTAATGAAATCATGTCAATATCGGGTGTGTCCTCCATGGGCGTTTACAACTGCGATGCAACGTCTCCTCGTGGATTGGATGATGCGTCTGAACAGAGCTTGGGGAATGCGCCGCCATATTTGTACCAACATGGCACCAAGCTCCAACAAGTTCTGTGGAGGGTTCCTTACGTGACGGAGCCGCCGGCCTAACACATCCAACACATGCTCTATGGGGTTGAGGTCGGGAGATCTTGAGGGCCAATCCATGATATTGATGCCAGCGTTTCTGAGGAAATTGGCCGTATGAGGTCTGGTGTTATCCTGTTGGAAAGTCAGACCTGGGCCATGAGCTGCCATGAATGGCAAAAGCTCTGGAACGAGCACCTGATCCCTGTATGCTGCCGCATTAAGGTTTCCAAGGATGACAATGAGTCGGGACAGTTGATAGCACCCCAAACCATAACGCTACTGCCCCCAAATCAGCTTCTTGTACGCAACACTGTGCATTGCGTTCTCCTCGTCTTTTCCATACTCTAACCCTTCCATCAGCAAAGGTGAACCTTGATTCATCACTAAACACAACCCTCCTCCAATCTCGCCGGGTCCATCTCAGGCGCCGTCGTGCCCAGAGAAGACGTTGGCGTCGATGGAAACGGGTTAGAATTGGTCCACGATATGGTCGCCGAGCATGAAGACGAGCAGAGCGCAGACGATTTCGAATGGTTTGGGCAGTCACTCGACCTCCAAACAATACATTCCCAGTGGATCTGGCAGTGACAAACCGATTACGCAAATGACGTAAGACAATCTGTCGGTCTCCCGTCACACGTAGTCGACCAGAACGGGGGCGGTCAGCTGTGGTGCCAATTTGATGGACACGTGTCTGGAGATTATGAATGGTCTGTCGACTGCATCCCATAACCTTCGCAACATTAGTGATGGACGTTCCCGTATTCAGCATGCCAATGGCACGTTCACGCTGAATGTTTGACAGTCGTGGCATTGCAAATTAACGAATAATTAACCATCAAACCGTGTTTTTTTTCTGAGATGACACTCCACTCTGCTACCGTGAGATCAATTGCACGTCTATCAATAGGTCACGTGATTTGTGGCACGTGGAGACGTGATTTTAGCGTGCAGTGCTCTCCCCCTTGCTACGTAGGCCCGACCGGTAGAATGAATGTGTGACGTAATGCCCTTGACAATGTATTTAACCATAATCACAACAAGAACTCTTTCAAGAACACTATTTGAAAATTATGAGTGTCAAGTTTTCATTTTTGCTCGGTTTAAATCAGATCGGATCTCGAGTAATGTTTCATCCCATGCCGCAGGTGTCTCAAATAGGATCATTTTTCAAGCATTTCCGTCGACATCTTTTCATCGATAAAGGTTTTGACCTCCCCTTCACATTATCAGATCAAATGATCATCCCCTCACCACTTATTACCGTAAGCACAGACTGCTGATGACACCTTCTTATCTCGTATCACCACATGTCAATCACGGCTGAAACACGTGCATCATCGTAGTAGACACGTGTGACATCGCTGACAAATTATAGGTCACCATCATTCAGTTCGTCATGAAATCGATTATGGATCTGCATCTATGGATTAAGTGGTCGTATGTCCTGATCATCTGGTAACTGGTAACAATTACATAGTTCGTTGATGAGAAGATACCTGTTTTGCTACAGTAACTCCTCGTGTTCGGTGTTAGTAGTTAATTCAGGGTACTTCCTTTGTTGTTGTTGTTGTTGTAGTTGATGATGATGATGATGATGATGATGATGATGATGGTTGTGGTGGTGATGCAATATTGTTTGGTTTCGCTTTTGAGAAAATGAATTACGGTTGCTTGCGATGAATGTTATTGCAGATGGTTCGCTATGATTCGAATGAGTAGTGTGTTTATGTGTCACTTTCAGTAAATGCCAGCTGTAAGGACTAAGGTCTTAAAGAATGGAATGCATGAATTTATATTCTGCCCATTGAGCAATATGTTGAAGGTTGGTGTCATTTACTAATATTTACATGACTGAGTCCATTTCGTAATTGTTATAAAATCATATAACAGGTATCCGTCCCATCACCTCACAGCCCCCACCCTAGGATGCTCTCAATTCCTTAAGAACCATCGGCTGCTGATGAAGATAAAATTGTTATTCTGATTTAGTGTTTTCGATGACGGAAGCAGCTATTCTATTTCTTGGCAAAAACCTTTTTGATTTTTTTTTTGAAGATATAAAATTAGAAGATCCTTATTTATCAGACTTGATTAATCCGTGGCATCAGCTGTTCGCCACATGATATTTGAGACGTACTTGTAGAGGAGTTCTAACTGTGATATCTGATAACAAACTTAACTCAGTATAAGATAACATAAAAATTGTGAAATAATACCACATGTTGAATATTTCATCACAGAAATAAATCACTGTAGCGACGTTGCCTTTGTAGTGCTGAATACACAGGTCACACTACAGTAAGCTTAATGTTGATGGACGCTTTTCGACAAGAGTATTGTTACTGGTTTGAGACAACAAAACCAGTTATTGGAGAGGTTTCCAGGTCACCTGCTGGCAGGGCAACCAGACATCAGTGTTGTCTGTAGCTGAACGATGGGACAGATCAGATGAAGAGGATGTGATCTTCGGTATCTAACTCAATTTGAATACCATAGAGAAATAGTTCTATTGATTATATCTGAATTTATCCATCAACAAGCTCGGTCAGTGGGCCACTAGGGTATCCCAGGTGAGTCATCTCAATGACTCTCGAGGCTTTGTTAGGATCAGTATTTTTTTCTGAAATGTGGTAATAGTTTTGCCTGAGGGTTAAAAATTCGCTCAGAATAGCGAAGGCCCGAGTTTGATTCCTAATTAAAATTACAATTTGGAGAAGCCCACTTCTCTTGTCCGTTGAGGTGAAACACTATTCACTCTCTTCATAAGAACTAGCCTTGCGTGCCATGGAGTACTGGGTAGACTGTCACCGACGTACTGGTTCGATTCCCAAATACTTGGTACTACATGTAACTCTTTTCAGTTGTATACCACATTCGTACACACGATGACTCCATATTGGAGAGTCAAGAAAAAATAACTCAGAAATACTACAATTTCCTCGCGGACTATGAAAGAATGATTCCTTCATGAGCTTTTAGAGTATGATGTGAGAGTGTGCGTGCTCCGAGTCGCATTAAACGTAATGTCTGTTTGATACTGAATCTGACTGCCATGAACGGGTACAGTTTTTGTTTTAACGTATTTCACTTTTTGCGGTTTACCCCATTCCTTAGGTGGGCTCAGATATTGAATGTACAGCTAGATTCTCTAGTTTCTTGTCTGGTAGAAGCAATATTCACTTGCTGTGTATCCACTACCATCACCCAAGAAGGTAATCACACCTCTATAGACTCATACTACCGCTTGTAATGACTCCAACAAAGAACACTTTCATATTGTAGCAACCGACTTAGTTCAGAGACATTCTGACTGCTGGTATTTCGGACTAATGCTTCATTTCCCAGCTATATTGGGATTCGTGTGTCCCTCTGAAACGGAAAGTTTTAGACACAAAAGAGTTCGCGGGTTGTACTTGACCTTGACTCTACATTTGTCGCATATATGATGAGACGACATCCCGTTATGATTAACAGGTTCATTTGTATTGTGTACATTCAAATGTGAATCATATATGTTTCAAACGCAAGGAGAATAAATACTTGAAGAAATACTCATTTTGATCACGCGGGTAGGGGTCAACTATTAGATGAACTGACTGGGGGAGCCCAGTGGGCAACCCGTTCGCTCGTCGAGAACCCAGGGCACATGGATAGAATGTGTGAAACTATTTTCTGGCGTTCCCCGCCGTGATATTGTTAGAATACTGATAAAAGTGGCGTAAAATTAAACTCAATCACACAACTGGGTGGCATTGAGAAGTGAATTAAACTGTGAATATAGCATACGTACAAAACTGACAGACTCGAAGGGGGTGGACACATAGTATATAACGCCCTGCCGTCCTAAACTAAGAAGTACTCACTGTTAAATACAGACGTTCGCAGTCACCCGACGTTCTCCTTTACAGTATATCCAATATATTAGGAATATGTTTGAAAGTATAACTGAAATTTATGGAACAAACTAGTGCCTCAACATTGCTAAAGTTGAATTCCCGTCTCAGCTACAATGAAAAACTACTGTTGTTTTACACTGACCATAAGTATGTCAACCAAACTGGTAGATTCAGGTAAATGTCAAGCTGTATTTCCTGCCCTCTTCTACCTGATAACTACCTGTGTCGTAGAAACGTGTCCGTGATCATTTTCAGTGTGGATGTAATTTGTTAAAATGAAAAATAAACAGTTGTAACTGTTTTTTTGTGTGTCTTTTCAAGAAACGTTACGGGTCAACGTCATCGTCCTCGGCCTCATCGATCGGTTGCCCCCCGACACTGACCATAGATAATAAGGGGAGGTTACTCTCACTCATATAACAGTATATCAAGTTCAATACTGAATAAACGCTTCCACTTCATTTCCGCTGCTACTTAAGATAATACAAAGCTAGTCCTATTCACAAACATCAAACGTAAGCAATTCAGGAAACTGCATTGAGAAACACTATGGTGTGCTCTTGTCAACAGTAAACGAATATGCATTCAGAGTTGTCAACCTGTCTAAGTACATGAAAGGTGATCTTGATTATCCGGAAGCCGAAGCTCCCTTTGAAGCTTCCTGTCTTCCTTCCTGGGTGACTACACCCGTGAAGATCGTGGTTCTAATTAATCTTTAGTAACCCATGCTTGTTGTAAGTGGCGACTAACGAGATCTGGTGGTCTGGCTCGCTGACTTGGTTGACACATGTCATCGTATTTCAGTTACGTACATCGATGTTCCGCCACTGGACAGTCTGGTCCAGACTCGATTATTTACAGTTGGAATATTGCTGAGTGCGGCGTAAAACTAAATTCACTCACTCCTGGTGTACTCCCAGAGACGGCTCCGTCGATGCACCGGACAGAAAACTTTGATTTGAATTCGTTAAACTGAATTTGATAATCCAGATCTAGAAACATTAGCAGAATTAACAATTACGGGATCGGGGTAAAAGCGTTTGTTATTCATTGTATTTGTCAAGGATATCGCTGCGATCTTTCTTCTTCTCCAGATAATCAAATGGATGAATCAACTGTTAATCAACGATCTGATAAAACATAAGTTTTGTGTTCATTAAAGAATCTGTCGGACGTAATAACATTATACTTTGACGGATGTTAGATTAAGAAAATGCACGTTTAGAAACATTTGAGTATCACGCTTGCATCAAAGGTCGATATAATTACAAGTAAATCAAAAATGATAAATTCAGAGAGGAAATTTAAAATCATTCAAACAAACAATACCCAAGTTTCATCAGAACCATTTTGAATTAGCATGCGGAGTGATGGGTGAGTGTGATGACGCATTATCATCTAGAAACTACCAGAATTCTTACTGGACTTCCAAACTTTACTTTTCCCGAACGTGTGTATTACTGTCATAGTAACATAAACAGAACAAAGGAGGACGCTTCAAATGAATTCAGTTTCAACAGGCATACCCCGCAAAGCATCTTTTTTGAAGAACGAATGCATACTTCTCTTGCATGTGACTATGTATGGTTTTACGCCGATGTCAGCAATATTCCAGCAATAGGCTCCACACATTGCAGCCATGTGGGGAATCGAACTCGGGTCGTCAGTGTGACCAACACTGGCTAACCACCAAACTACTCCACCACCTCGATTCCTCGTGATTTACTCCGCCTGACTTGTCATCAAAACAAACGCGATATTCTAACGATAGTCAAGTGTCCAAGAATGTTTTCTTTATTTATGGTTTCTATTTGTGCGCAAACAAACAATATGAACCGCAGAAAAAGACCGCAATAGATTCATTGATAATTGATGATAATATGATGATAATTCAGAACAGCAATATCCCCGAAGGTAAAGTGATGGACAAAATATCCCCATCCCAGTTCAGCATACTGACAGCAAAGGCATCACGTGTGCCCTATGGTGTGAGAAATATTTATCACGCACGCTTAAGAGAAACAGAAAGAAGATTAAATTGTGATATAACTAGAACAGAAAAGAGAACCCTGTGATAATCAATGAGGACTAAAACAATTATTGCCGTGTCAGTTGTGTAGCAACTAACGAAATGGTCATTGGTTAATGTAATTTGCAGTTTGGTAGTTTGTAGGAGGGTGGTAAGTATGTATAACTTGCATTTAAGAGTGATGGCGGAAATGAACATTTGTCTCTTATCAAGCATTAAAATCCTTTCAAGGCAATACAAATGTATTTAAGTCATGCTCAGTCATTTCTGAGATAAACGAAGGTATTGGTTCTTCTGTTGTACATTCATTTTTGTATCTAAGCATTTGTGTTCTTATAGCGTTCTTGGTATAAAATGTACTGTCAGGGTTTATGTAGATACAGTGAAAAGAATGAAATACAACACTTAACGCACTCATTCGTAAATGACAGATCAGGTTTTCATGAAAATATCTTTCGATAATTGATACAATAATACGATAATTTGATAGAATGGAAACGATATATTGGATAGTGTAAGAATAATTCTTGTGTACTATAATATGTAGCTGTGGGGTAAAAACGGTAATTTTGTCATCATTGTACCGGTCAGGGAACCATACACGTGATCAATAACTCCTGTAGTTTACTTCAGATACCTGGGTTATTGACCAGCATGGATAGAATGTTGGGGGAATATCCATGTCTTACCTTACATCAATCAGTTTTAGATATTGCTGGAAGACGACTTACACCCTATTAACGTAAGGGGTTTTGTTTCGTTCCGGGGTCATGACACTCAGAGGTTTCGTAATGTTACGTCTTATCGTAACTCTATGCTGTACCGTAAGCTCATGAATAGCGTTGTGGTAGTGTCTCAGAACAAGAACGTGTACTCAAAGTTATCTGTTTCAATAGACACAACAGACTTGGAGGAGACAATGGTTTTGTTTGAATAACAAAATTTTAATGATCAGCTATACTAAGAGATTTCGTTATTGGTCGAGTGAATACTTAAAAACAAGATGATAATGTTATTTGATGACACGCCGAAGATCCTGTGTCGATTCCCCACATAAGTACAATATATGGAACCCATTTCTGGTTTTACCCGTTTCTAAAAGCGGCGTAAAACCAAACTCACCCACTACTGTATGGTAAACCATATAAAGCATTTTGTTTGTCTCTGCAAATGGTGGACGTCTGTGATTGCATCCATTCGCATCAATATTCCCAGACCATCCTCACGCCAAAGAATAAATATTATGAGTTTGCTTGATGGCAACACTTGAAAATGAACGTTAAATCATTCTTCAGGTGACACATTGCAATGAATACTTTCTAAAATGTTGAGATTAAATATTCTCATTCACTTCTTGAAATAAAATGTACCTTTGAGGGGGAATCCTGTAATTCCAGATAACAAAACTTACTCAGGTTATGAAGTTTTAAACATGAGGTCGGACATTATAAAAATACGTCTTTTTAGGCCAGTCTGTGGTGTTAGATCAGCAACTAACACTACATTAAAAAGGTTTCACGAATTAAGGACATGTTTAACGCAAGCGTACGTTCTGCAAACGCAACAAGAACGGTAATTGGAAGGTTGCGTTTCCAAGACTGTCCATCAGATCTAGAGAGCAACGCCTTCGGATGGCATCCAGACGACGTGCTCAACCTCGACATCACCATCATCCGTGTTTTCTGGAGCTCAAAGGCTTGATCTTCTATAACAAACTCGCAGTTTGATCATCGTTCCCGTAGTAGGTTTTTTGCAGGTCCGGAGGAACAGTTGACCAGGGGAGTACATGAATATTCTGCTGTCTCAGGGACACAACACGAACGACATGTGGGCAGTAACTTGCCGAAGCAACTCGCAGTCTGTAATCGATCACTTCTATGGTGATTTTGTTTCTTGCTGACGTGACTCACACGTGGAAATTCAGACGCCAGAGAATAATCAACCATTCTTTACTTTTCAATATCAGGTGTGTATGTGTCAAAATTCATGCAAACAGCTAGTTCGTTGTGCACAAAGTGCAAGTGAGTGAGTGAGTTTAGTTTTACGCCGCACTCAACAATATTCCAGCTATATGGCGATTTGGAACCGGTGACCTGTGTCAACCAGCGAGCCTGACAACCCGATCCCGTTAGTCACCTCTTACGACAAGCATAGTCGCCTTTTATGGCAAGCATGGGTTGCTGAAGACCTATTCTACCCCGGGACCTTCACTGGCCACAAAGTACAAGTGGCACGCGCGATACATTATAGCAGATTACATCAGCATGAAAACTACTTTTAAAAAGAAATTACAGCTAGTTCAAGTCGGAGAAATCACACGAATCTGTTGACCCCGAAAGAAGAACAGACATGCCCTAAAGTGAAAAATTGATTCTCACTCCCGAAATGATAATTTTCTCACGTTCTACATTTCGATTTAGACTGTTCAATAACAGTAAATCGGATGAAAGGAGAGATTGTTATTGATTGTTTTGAGGCCCCGATTTAGAGACTGTCAACCCAGTGAGGAATGTTAATGTCTACATGGACCAGACTTCAAACAGACAGATATCTAATTTCGACGAAATGTAACCCAACATATCGTCTACGATTCAAGTACCTTTATACACGACGTGTGAACATAGGGGCGGGTATTTTGAATCACCTAATGGTCGTCCATTTGTGTTGGCGGCCATCAAACAGTGAAGCCGGTGTATGCCCAGAGTAGAAAATACTGTGAAAATGGTTTATCATTGTTGACTACGTCACTATCTTATAATGTTGGCATCAAGTAATCTTAATATTTTGCTTCTAATTACGGTTCGCACGAGTATGAAAATAGTCTATTCACTGTCGCTGTGAACAGCAGATTTGGGGTTATTAAATTCGTGTATGCATCATATAATCAGTCTATGTATATAGTTGCGATACAAAACATCTCTCACATTCATGTGAGTAAACTAATATTCAGGTATTTATAAGAGAGTAGTTTGTAGTTATTATGGGTCATATTGCGTATCATAAATGTTCAGTGTTATTAATATTTTATCGGCAGGCCTTTAAGGTAGATTTCTAGAGTTACCCCACTTTGAGAATGTTTTGACTAAGTTCAACACGAGAATACGAGAAGGTGCTATGCTACCGGCGATGGTGGTATCGTGTTCGAATATTCAGGAATCAGTGACTTTGCATATAAAGTCTGACTATGTTGACGACGCACACACACTATTAACTGGAGTACATTAAACTGCCTGCCTTCGTCAACGCTTGACCTACATAACCACTGCTTGACCGCTCGCCGTGTTACATTCAGTATACTTCAGCTGTTTCTCACTCTCAAACCAAGACTTTGGTGAGATGATATAATATTTGTGACCCAATACAACATGACTGTGTTATATTTTGCTGGTTCATAGGAGATTTCCTACATCTTTTGTCACGGCAAATTATTAACCGTAACAGTATTCATGAACATACCATATCATGAAATATATGTCTTTGCAATACAGGTAAAAAAACGGAACCTATAAATTGTCATGTGAACCAATAAGGTTGGTCAGTGCACCAGACTAATACAGTCATATTAACACAGGATCTGAAGGAAACCCTTATGCATACGACCGCACATACAGTCTGTGGTTACAGGTGGTCTTTTCTTCATCGTGATAACGGTGGATAACACAATAATCATGATAAGTATTTAAATGTCTACATAAGTTTCAGGAGACATTTAGAAGATGGAAAAAGATATATCTTATATAATCTTATATAATGTCTTGTCCGCAGGTTCATTGAATAAACATGTATTCTTGAACCAAACAGCCGCCCGTTGAAAAACAGCATTTACAGTTCCTGGTCTCACACATGTATGGAGGTACTGAAAGACAATAAGCATTCAAGTGTGTACCTCTTTGTTCTTGCACTCTCCAGCCCTACATCAATCCCGTTCACGTGTCACATGTCTGTGATCTGAGATGTTTACTCATTACTGCCTTTATAAACAGGATCAAATAGTCAGTGCGATTTCTTTTCTGATCGGACCATGATAACCAGCATCGATTATGTGCCTATTTGGCTGTAAAAGGAGAAACTTATACTGAACTTACACTAAATGTTTTCATAACTTCAGGTGGTCGTGAATGGGGCGGACATGTCCTTCCTTCTAGTCGCGCCTGACATTCACACAGTTTAATGGGTCGGTGGGTTAAAACGTTCGCTCGCCACGACGAAGACCCGGGTTTGGTTCGTCACATGGGTACAATGTGTGAAGCCCATTTATGGTATCCTGTACCGTGATATTGCTGGAAGCTTGCTATAAACAGTATAAAACCACACTCCCGCACTCACACAGTTTAGAAAACATGTGACCATTTGTAACTTGCCTGACGCATTGAATCACTGTGTATGCTACTCAGTTCGCCACATGAATGAATCAATTCACTTGGTATGTTAACGTCATCTATAATATGTTTGAAAAGTCAGTGGTTCAGACAAAATTCTTAGATATAGTACAGGCACGGGTGCATTTTTGTGGTGGACTTGTTATGATTACGGAAACGGTTCAGCCCCCGGCTTGGATGACAAGATGAAGATATTCACGTTTCCCTTTAGTTAAACCAATATTCTAGCTCTTTCACAGGAAATGTTAAAGGGCATCATATCACTCTCTCCTAAGTCATTTGAATAAAAGTCGTATCGGAAGAAGATATTTTATGTTAGATATATCAAGGTCATTTCCAAATATGACACAATCTGATACAATAATGATGAAAATCTCTACTTCCCCTCTTATTAATTTGATCACTTGGCTTGACTTTGCGTGTGTTTATGGCAGTTAGGCACGGTACGTTAACCCGTGCATCAGTATTTGTCAATGATTGAATAAACATGTTTATGGTACAGCGAGAATTGTAATACTGACTATTTATTGTCATCATGAATAGGGTTTTGTCGTTTTGTACACTGGTACTGAAACCGGGAGGCAATAACCCATGAAAGCACATCTTAACCCATCCCCCAGATCCCACCACCGACCCACCCCCATCCCCACAACCAGGTTGTCTGAGGATGCAGTCGGTTGTTGCGCCGCACACTTGTGACAGCTTTTCTTTACTGACCAATACCATATTTGACGTGAGTGGAGAGCACGGGGACATTGGCTGACCTGCACCAAGACGATCATTAAGCCTGACAGGAGCACTTTGTCCGTAATTACATTGACACGATGAGATTGTTCAGGAATATCACCTCGCTTCACTACCAACAGGAAACGAGGTACTGAAGCACCACATTAGTCCTTAACAGAGGTGGTCTTGTATTGTCTGTTTCTGGCTGAGTAAATAACGCCCACCTATTTTCTGAATTTCAAGAAGATCATATTTGTAACAAATGAGTTATCATCATATAAAGTAAAACTCATTTATCATATGCGAGAATTTGGTCAATATCATTTTATTCTTCTTAATGTTCATGCTTGCAGGATTCATAGGCTGGCATGTTGATTGGATGGCATGTTGATTGGATGGCATGTTGATTGGATGGCACACATTCTTGACGTCTAAAGTCCTGGACATACGTTTCGTCAAACTTCTGATGACGTTATTAGTATTGAGCGGTAATCTTTGTTCGATAGTAAATGTAGTCACTTTATTTTAAGTTTTAGAAAACTATAGATAATACAACGAAATGTGTTTTGCTTATTTCAGAAGCATATGGTCCTATCCTAGTCAAAAACTATAGCCGTGTTTTCGTGTTGAAAACAACAAGTTGTGTTGACATATATTTGCATATTAATTAGTCGACGAATGGGGTCATGAAGGCTGTACCTCGATGTCAGAGACACCTGATAATTTTACTGTTTTGTCAAAGAGACAAAACTGACACATTTTCTGTGCGCACGGTTCTAAGATAGTAGACAGCTCCAAAGCGTGAGAGAAGGCGTGAGCTGGAAAAGCAGAAATGATCTACAGATCTACAGGTCGTAAAATAATAACACAGGTTAAATTCGTTAAATGTCTGCCCGTTTAACTTAACTAGAAACTTATTCAGATTATTTTAAAATAATCATTGAACCATCTTTTAGCCTTTTTGTTAAAAAGTAACCCATTGCGAGGGGTTGGGCATCGTAGTGTGAAATACGTGATACATGTCATTTGGGCTCTACGACAAAGAGGGATGAAATTAACAGAAAATATGTATTACAGTATAACATTTATCAGTTAACCATGTTAAGGTCACGTTAACCTGTGTCAGGACCTAAATCATGCCAACTGAATAAGGTAAATCACTTATCTTCCGTCAAGAAATAACTCTCAGTAAAATAGTGCTTTTATACCTTCTACATTGCATGGGACTGATAGCCTTTTTGCAAATAAAACTGTCTGTCTGTTGCTGGACGTAGTAACAACACACCAGGGTTCATTAAAGAGAGGTATTTCTATCGCCATGTACAGACAAACTGGGGTTGGAGCCAGCACACATGTCACCCCAATTTGGACGAATGTGTCTGTGTTGCCTGATCCTAGTGGATATGTATTTCGTGATAATAGTGTATGAAAAAGGACAATAAGATTGATCAGTGCACCAGCCTTACTTCATGCCGTCACATGATGACAGTTCCGTTCGCACTGCAATAGCTGGACCAACTGTAGTAGTGTAACAAAGTGTATCATTACCATATCGGAGGAAGGTTAGCATAATGTTTAAAGCGTACGCCTAATGTTTGGGTTCAAATCTTCACAAATCTCCAGGCACAATAGGTCACATACCCCAACACACACAGACACGGATACGGATACAGATACAGACACAGTCAAACACTTCCGGATTGCTTGGTTTCAACTGAATATGAAGGCAAATACAATAACTGATTTATTTCCAGGTATATCAGTTTTGAATAAAATCTCATAACCACAGCTTTACAATCGAATGTACCACAACACTATAGGCCAATTCTAAGCCCTGTACATGGTATTTCTAGAGTAAACAGTTCACGCACTTGTGCCACAGTTCCAAATAACACTCGACTGAATTTTTCCTCAAGCATCGGTCGCCACCTCTCATCTGGCACTGTGTCTGTTATGTCTGCACCGACCCTTGATCTGGTTACACGGTTGTTAACATCGGACCTTTGTTTCAGTAACATTACTAGTCGCCTGTTAACACCTGAGATTAAGTACCTTTCTGAGATCCTGTTAGGATTAGAGATGTAATCTTTTGAAGCTGTTGATCAAACGCCACAAACCGTCGAAATACAGAAGCTTAGGCACCGAAAGGTGTTTTTCTTCTTTCCGTGATGGGAACGTAAATAATATGTAAGTAAGTTGGACTTGCTTATAAACAGTACATGAGGTATCACTCCTTGCCACCCTCACCCCCGCCACCTTTCCCCACAAACTACCACCCACCCCCGTCCTCCCATGAAAAATATCCAACAACAAACAAAACATAAAAACAAAAAGAAAAAGAAGAAAAAAACCCAAAACACAATCTAAGCAAGCGAAAAAAGAACATACCTCAAAACAAGCAAAAAAAAAAAAAAAAATAGCCAAGAAAAACAACAACAGGAAACACACACAAAAAGCCCACAAATTACAACAACGACAACAACAACAACACAAATGGACCCCCCCAAACATACCCAGAGGGCTGAACGTGAGTGGTTCGATTCCCACCCACATCTTACCGTACAGACCTTCTTGGTGTGTACCTATCTAATAGATGTATATTCACATTTATATACTCGTGCACGCACACACATACGCACGCACACAAGCACGTGTATGCGTGTACTAAATATTTCATCTCCGGTTAATTGAGAATGTATGTCACTGAAACTGGTGTATGCATGTAAGCATTTATTTATACAACCAAATAGCCAGGGGAAAAGGTAACAACCTGTAACCCCCTTTTAATAATTGTTATCTAAATGCAATATTATTGTAAGCGTAAATGTTTGCTTGGAGACATGCTGTTACACAGTGAGAATGTTCCTATGGCAACCTGAAAAGAAAAGTTTTATTCTTTTAAACCACAATGCTACTCAAACATACTGGAAAAATATAAAGTGGGATGTAGAGAAATGTAGTTTATACAGGGATATGCGCAAACTATTAAACTACAATTCCCGAGGCCGAATAATACTTGTTTGTTCTGTTGAATTTTAAACATCGGTATATTGATAAATGCGACATGTCTTTTTAACTGACAGTGTGAAGGATTGAGATACGTCTAGCCTCCCAAAAAATTAAGCATATATATATGTATATATGTATATATTGCAGATGGAACGAGTGTTTAAGTGTCTCCCTGGAAGCACCACCCTCACCTTCAACTCCTCCATTTTCCTGACAACACCAACACAAACCAACCTACATTCAATGAACACAGGTATACACACACACAGACACATGTAGACGCAGATACATGATATGGACACAGACACACGCAGTCAGAAACACAGTGACACAGACACACAAAGTCACAAACATGGGGACACAAACCGACACAAAGGCACGGACGCAGACACATACAGTCAGAAACCCTGGGACACAGACACACAGAGTCAGAAACCCTGGGACACAGACACACAGAGTCAGAAACCCTGGGACACAGACACACAGAGTCAGAAACGTAGGGAAACGGACAAACACAGCCAGACACACAGGGACGCAAACAGACACAAAGGCATGGACAGAAACACACGGAGGCATAAATATGGTGACACGAGGCATGAACAGACGCAGACACAGTCAGAAACATGGGGACACAAACAGACACGAACAGAGACACAAACAGTAAACAACGTACAGGTACACATACAGACACAGACAAAAAATTCACACAGACAAGCGCCAACACCGACTCGGGGCTTAAACGAACGTAGACTTTCTGAATATTGGGTTCCCTGGGGTTCGAGAGGTTCCTGACTGACTGGAGATATGCAGACAGAGTGGTGGCCTACTGTCGATCGTAACCCTTTTCCAACCACCCACCCTACCTCTCGCCTTGGGATGAATGACCATTTTACATTGATTGAAGTCATGTCGACAAGTCAGTATCCCACTGTCTGGAGAAATTCTGTCTAAAATTCACCAAAGACTACAAGGGTGTTAGAATCGGGAGTTCTAACACTATTAATGGGAACACACACCGTGCGTGATGGGCTCACAAACCCTATTGTGACTCTCACAATGAGTAGAGTACACAGTGGTTTCTTTAAAGTGTTCAAATCCGGACATCAGCGATGGGAAGTGGACAGATATGGGTGAGAGATCAATGAAAGACGCCGTCTTCAATGGATGGATCCTGAGTTAGACATTATCAGCGCCCTGTACACGTGCACCCCATGTGATGGGCACTCATGTAGTCTCTGTTTGATCAAACAATCTCAGCTCTAACACTATCGCCCGTCGGAGCTATAATGTCAGCTGTGGTAACGTCATCGCTTAAAGTCGCAGATAACAGCCTGCACCATGCAAACCAAATAGTTGTATCAACCACATAACTGGGACTCGATCATAAATCTTCAACAAAGTCACGTAGATAATAAGCATGCAAAAATAGCACATATAAAATTCAACTTTCACGTACTTTATCAGGCCAGATTTTTAAAGCAATAACTATTACAAAAATATGTATCGCTTTGAGACGTTCATGGAAAAACTAAGAGACCGATAACAATTAGATAATATTGTTCCATTAATGGCACATATTTCTTTTCAGTTGGACCCAATGTTGATACAGCTAGATGTTTAATGATGCCACAGATTTAGAACTGAGTGAGAATATCAATATAAATAAAAACGATAGAGTGATTGCTGTACGTTCATTACATCACATCACTTGGCTCTCTGAAATATCCATGACGTGTACTCGAAACATAAAATGGGTTACTTGGGAACATTCCCAAATGGGAAGGATAACAATTTATGGCATATATTGTTATCCTTCCCTACTGCTCCAGCCTCTCAAACAAACGTTCCCAGATGGACATTTTCGATAATCTTTTTAATGATACTCAGGGATGCGAAATTCAATATCGAACGGCTTTAATGAATTGGTTAATGTGTAAATCACATAATGCTTTACCAGACTGCCTGCCGGCTTCCATATTGTCTAAAGGCATTATAATCAATGGCAGCAGAGCTGCGTCTCACCCTAACCCACTCCGTACTGTTAGTTACATTGCAGGGAATAAATACAATATTAGTCATGCAACTTGGCACAAATTCGATATTCGTTGCATTGCATGTAATAAACACGGTGTTCCTCAATTTGCATGGAATAATGCGATGTCACTGTTACAATACGAAATCACCACCATACCCCTCATGCTTCAAATAGATAATATGTTCAAGCAAGTGCACGACGTTAACATGACATTCCTCCAGTTGCAAGAAATACACATCATGTTGCATGAAATTAACATGACGTATCTTATGCTCAAATAAATAATACAGATGTCTCTAACTTGATATATATATAAAAAAAACTTGTGAATTTGTTAGAACTGATCTTCAGCAAGCCGTGATCATCGTAATTGGCTAGCAACATTGGGTGGATAGGTTTACTGGTCTTGTTAATATATTTCATCACATCTATTTTGAGTAGTTCGATACTAATGATGTCAGTCACTAGACTGCCTGGATGTGCGCGGTTCTTACAGACGGCCGTCATATAACTGGAACACTGCGGCGTAAAACATCATATAAACTTATTTACTCACTGGTATATGTGCCAGTGGCCTACTGGTTTAAAGCCTTCAGTCGTCAGGCTGAGGATCCGGGTTCGATTCCCCACTAGTGCGGGTAAAACAATACTCGCTCAATCACTCAATACATTTACCCTTGTGAACGGTATTCCTTTGTTTTAGTAAGCTGGAAACACGATGGCCCTTTGTTTTGGTTAGCAGGAACGATGGTGCTCCTTTGTCGGCAAGCAGGAAACACGATTTCCTTTTCTTTCGATAAGAAAGAAACACGATGTTCCATTATTTCAGTATGCAAGAAACACAGTGCCCGTTACGCTGAATCCAAGTACAGCTTGTGCATGGAAAACGCCGTCTTAAAGTTCTAGATTTTCGAATGTCTCTTAGCGCTAAGATAGTCGTAAGTGCCATACTTTAACATTAATGTACGGCAGTTTTAGCGCTAAGAGAGCTTCGAAAATCTAAACCTAGTTTTTCTGCAAGCAACAAACACAATGTACGTTATGTGTAAGCGACATTCATTAGTAACTGCACTATGTCAATTCACATGTGACTTGTTTGAGTTGGAATTTAGAAGTTAGGAAGTGCAGTATAGGCGAACCTTTTGGATATCAGCATCTTTATTCTTCGTAAGCGCAACGTGTCGTTTCAGATCCTTGTTACATTGTCAAGGATCTGTATTTGTACTCGTGAAGATTCAGGTTAGAACTGATATTTCAGTAACCCATGCTTGTCGTAAAAGGTAAGGATAAGGTGGTCAGGCACAATGACTCGGCTGACATATGTCATCGGGTTTCCAATTGCGCAGATCGATGCTCATGTTGCTGATCATTGGATCAGGCTCGATTATTTAAGCACCGCCGCCATATAGTTGGAATACCGATGAGTGCGGCATAAATCTAAACTCACTCACTCACTGTATCGCACTCACGAAACAAAAGAAGTCTGTACCGCTTCAGTGACTCAGTGTCTGTCAGTTCACGCTATGTCCACGATGTCGCTTCAAACATAATATCTGCAATAGGAGGCGGCAACACTATAGTCTTTCAGAGAATAATGTTTCCTGTCCAAATACCATGTTTATATTATATCACGAAGTACATCTATTCTGTTGACGAGCCTACACAACATTACATGTCCGAGTTGACAAAAACTGACAAGAATTCGTCGTGTTTGTAATAATTATTACAGCATGATCAAATTCCCCACAATGTGGCACAGGTAAACTCATTGTCGGCGAAACATAAGGCAAACTTTTATGGATCTTGGATTGTATTGCCAGTTTCCAGACACTGTAAATACATAGTTGGTATAACACACTTTACATCACAATTAACATCGCATCGGTCTTGCAGAGTGCGGATTTCATTTCTCATCCTTGAGAGCCTGTTTACAATTGCGTCTGTTTGCAGAAGGGTTGAATCATGTTCTAATTTATCACGTAGGTAGTCGATGTGTTCACCTGGCGACGTGTTAGGAGAACGGACAGGGCCTAGATTTTCGAAGCTTTCTTAGCGCTGAGACAGTCGTAGGTTCATATTCATGTATGGCACTTACTATCTTAGCGCTAAAAGAGCTTCGAATATCCAGGCCCAGGGCCTCGTTCGAAAGAGCGATCGCAGTTCTGCGACTGGCATAAGTCTAAGTTAATGCATACGATCAGTGTAGCGCGATGATCCCTGTCGCTTTGTGAAAGCGAGCCCTGGCCTGCTGAAATGGACGGGAGATTAATATATTGTCGAATATGGTTTTACGCCGCTATTTCAGCATTAAGTGGAGTGCAGGAGAAATTGGATCACGGACCTACGGCGGGGATCGAATCCTGGTCTTCACTGTGACGGGCAAGTGCTTGACCCACTGGGCTATTTCACGGCCAACTATTGCCACAAGACGTGCTGGTTTATATTGTAGGAAGGGGCGTGCAACCTTTCGCAATACTTCGTCGATGCAACGTGGTGATGAGAGATAAGCGTTCTCCACAACATTTGTTGATCCTCGTCCATCGTATGCCGCTGCCTTCTTCAACTGACACTTCTCCTGGACAGAACATGGCGGTCTTAACGACCTGTGTACTCTACCATCTGTGCTGAAGAGGTGGAACATCATTTGACCACGTTACTCACTACCAAGACCAATTCAGCAAGTTGAATTCAACCCAATTCAATGACCCAAAAGAACAAGCTCAGCAGATTGGGTTCTAGATAAATTTATTCGAGTTTGAATCCAGATTCTCAAACAACTGATATTGGAATTGTTCATTTCACTCGTAAGTGTATATTCTTTATACAATAGTCCCTTGCAGAAAATACACATTTGCGTACAACCACTCGTAGGTAACGTTAGACTTCATAATCACAGAAAATACTTGTCACTAAAACTGGTTACTGTCTGTATTTATGTTTACTGTGATATGGTTACAATTCAGTATATTAGGCAGCCGTTTGATTAAAATAATACCGTCACGAGAAGGAGTTATTGTAGACGTGTATTCTCTTACAGCGGAACGAGTAATGATCTATGTCTTCCCTGGCATACTAATATTATTATTGCTATTTTCATGATTGTTTTCGTATAATAACTATCATTATTTCTTATAATATCTATCATTATTATCCCCGCAAGATTCAAAATTACCACTATTTCTGTCTACATATGAGAACTATAACAGATAACATGAGACGGGAAAACAATGGTGTATCATCACAATACCGCATTATTGGCATCAGTGCGTGGGTTTGCGAGTGTTGATATAGTGGTTGTGTGAGAAAATAGGGCAAGATTGAGGTTCTTGAAAGCCTGAATAACGCATTTATTGATGACAAAGAATTCTATGTTGTGTGTGCTCTTGTTGCCAACCACATCTATTTCACTCCCTCGTCTTTTTCTTCATGATATATATTTTTTGCCTGGATTCACAAAAACCTAATATGTATGTGAAACAGTTTGTAAAGGTCTCACACTTCTGTGAGTCTGCTAGGTATAGAGTTCAGAAAATATCAACAGAGAATTACTTTGCGAAGTTTCGTTTGAAATCCTGAGCCAAATTGTCTGTCTGTTCGAGCGGTAGTTTGATGACACTGTCAATCAAACTCTGTGATCATTCATCTCCACGAGACACCAAGACAGGCTTAGTTTGAGCTCGGCTAAGGGAGGTTTCCTCTTGTTAATGTGATCAATTTGACCTTTTAACTGACGTTTGGTTATCGTATGATAGAGAAAGATGTAGGTTTCAGTTCCTATATAAATTAAAAAACCTGAGAGAAAACATTTTACGCTACTTTTAGGAATATTCCAGCAATATCACACCGGAGAACACCCAAAATGGGCTTCACACGTTGTACCCATGTGGGGACCGATAGAAAGCGTGAGTGACGAGTGAGTATGGATTTACGCTATCTTTAGCAATGTTCCTGGAACATCAGGACGGAGGTGCGTGTGTGTGTGTGTGCGTGTGCGTGTGTGGGGGTGAAGAAGTACTTCATAACATTATAACCATTTGGGGAATCGAACCTGTGTCCGCGGAACGAACGCTTTAACCACTAGGCTACCCCACCTAATGCTAAGATTGTCATTAAATTTCTAGCGCCGGACAGGCACCTTGGGTTGTATACGCCAGAGCAGCTCAGATTAGAATGAAAAGAGTGAGTGAGTGAGTTTAGTTTTACGCCGCACTCAGCATTATTCCAGCTATATGGCGGCGGTCTGTACATAATCGAGTCTGGACCAGACAATCCAGTGATCAACAACATGAGCATCGATCTGCGCAATTGGGAACCGATGACATGTGTCAACCAAGTCAGCGAGCCTGACCACCCGATCCCGTTAGTCGCCTCTTACGACAAGCTGAGTCACCTTTTATGGCAAGCATGGGTTGCTGAAGGCCTATTCTACCCCTGGACCTTCACGGGTCAGAATGAAAAGAAACAAGTGCGGACTCAATCGCTGACAGCAGTAATAATGGAGTTGTACTGTGGCCTGAACGCATTTGAGAAGTTCTATACTGGAAACTAAATGACAACTAAAATATTAATTTTGAGCTAACTCAACATAAAGAATAGTCACGTTCTTCAAAGACAGTAGCACTAGCTTTAATGCCAGAACTGTGTTTACCACTGTTACCAAGGTAACCGATTGTGCCAAGAATACTCATCGATACTTCATATTCAGCGGAGGCATTTCAAGATATCAGATAATTATTTCACAATCAATTTACGATATGAAAGACATGTATTAGCGAGTTGATAAATACACATTGTTTATCTCAAGATGATTATGGTGATTGAAGAGTCAATATTGACAGGATCTGTGTCTATGGTCCTTGACCGACATTTCAGATCTAGGTTACCGTAAGATTAACCAGACAATATCTTAGAGAAATTCAAATGCTCATTTCAGATTCATGTGAAAAGGATCGTGAATCGTGACAGTTGTCATCATCGTTACAGTTATCTATCTGTGATGAAACCAGATCCAAGCTATGCTCTCCTTGCAGAATGCGACTGAAGATTGGTACACGCCGAAATGGAAGTGGTCGGGTGGGTACGGGTACCATTCCCCATCGGTACAATTTGTGAATCTCATTTCTAATATATTCTGATATTGATGGAATATTGCTAAAGGCGGCAAAACAAGCTCACTCATTCACCATGGGTAAATCGAAAAGCCGTCTGTGGCAAAAGAACGCAATTCTTGATATACCCGAGATCTTGTATTCATAACTGTGTGAGGAAGGTGCCGACAGATCGGCGGATGTGATCAAAGCGATTTGGTGTCGGCGATTTGAACTCTCGGCTAATAAATAGTGAATGGAACATTTGACTTTCCTCTTCTCCTTTCTTGTGACAAGCGCCATCGGTGTGAAAAGATATACTCCCTCTTCCTGAGATATTAAACAGATCGTTAATGGGAGATAATACTTCTCCTTGAAGGTGTGTGTGTGTGACAAGTGCATAAAGGTGGGGAGGGTCAGGTCACCTAAATACAAAAACCCGATACTGTCTATACTTGAATGTGATTCATATTCATGAAATGAAACGCTCATGATATAGTACCATAAAGAAGGAATCTGATTTAAATTGAATTTCATAGAATTATGCACATGTGTTTTGATGGCTTTTGTGTATTTTGAGAATGTTTGGTTTTGTAGGTTGTTTTACGCCGTACTTACGCCGTAACTGGGAACCGATGACATGTGTCAACCAAGTCAGCGAGTCTGACCACCCGATCCCGTTAGTCGCCTCTTACGACAAGCATAGTCGCCTTTTGTGGCAAGCAAGGGTTGCTGAAGGCCTATTCTACCCCGGACCTTTACGGGTCCGAAATGCTGTAAAGCTTTGCAATATTTGCTTGAACTGAAAACAAGTACTCGGGAGGAATTAGTGACATATCACAGTTTACGCACCTGCAGTGTGATAAGTAACGATGAAGAAGGTTTGTTTGGTTCACACACAGTACCATGTAAGGAACTAAACCCGGAGTGTGGCATGAGATTGATAGTGATTTAACGACAAGAATGATTTACTGAAGATCAATTCTAATCCGGATCTTCACGTGTGCCAGCTGTTGTGGCATTTGCAATATACATGATCTTTAAGGCCTTGAGAAAGCTCTTGCCACTCGGAATAATCAGTAACCAGCGATGAATACCTGTAATCCTAGGCGTAATATTTTGCGTCGGCCAATGATAAAACGTCGATTTGTTGAATTATGCATATTGCCGAGTGATGCATTATGCATTATGCCCCAAGTATCACTTCACGGTAAACGAGCACAATATTCATTAGAATTCAATAAGTAGATGAAAAATACTCCATTTATTCAAATATTAAAGAATGTGCAAGCTGTCTGACACAGCGTTCTCTGAGATATGTATGTGAAACAATTTGGCGCCATAAACCTGTCACTCGGGAAGATGAGACCTTGGTGTGAGTGAGTGAGTGAGAGTGAGAGAGAGAGTGTGAGTGAGTGAGTGAGTGTAAATAATCGAGCTTGGACCAATAAATCAACAGCATGAGCATCAGTGTAGGGAACCCGATCATTTTAGTCACTTCTTACGACAACCATTGGTTACTGAAGATAATTCTAATCCGAATATTCACCACCAGGTGGTTCAGAAGCAACAATGCAGGGATTCGAACCTCATAACTGATGTAACAATCCATGAACATATATCCCTGTACACAGTGTCCAGCTATACTATCTTACAGCTTTGTGTTAGCAATGATTAAACGCTACGGTCACTGCTCATACACAAGTAACACATTGGTGTTCTAAGGTAAAGATATGATTGGATTCAGCTTCAACAGTTATGGTTTCTTCAGTGTTAATATTACTGAGCCAAGGTGGACTGTATTCTGAATTGGAACTCGAGACTGCAAACATTATGACCCGAGATTGGATCCATCGATCGCTAATGCTCGTGTTTAACCTTTATCTTGTTCATACTAGTTTCTACTACAATGCGAGGAATGCAGGTCAAAGTGGTCACATTGACCAGTCAAAATGGCCATAAAAAAGTCAAAATGGTCACATATTATTTTGTCCGATATAACTCCTTTTGTTGTATTTACACCTTGATGTGTTATGGTACAAATGTTATAAGCACTAAAAAATAGAAGAAAAATGTGTGGCCATTTTGACTTTCTATGGGTATTCTGACTTTTCAGTATGGCCATTTTGACAAGGGGTTTATCTCCATTTAGACCTTCTTCTGACCATTTTGACTTGGAAGTTTTGTGGCCATTTTGGCCTGTGACCATTTCGACTAGGACTCAAGAGTATATGTGCACCTGTGAGTGTGTGTATGAGTGTGTATGTGTGCCAACTTGCATGTGTATGCCCGTCCTTTCGTGTGCGTCTGGGTTACTTATTTGCAAGTGAAAAACTGAAAAGGGGTGCGTTATGAAAGCCCATTTTATCCTGGAGAAGGTAGCTCAGGTTATAATCAGACCGATATGCTTCAAAAATGACATACATCAAAGTGTGTTTATGCTGGGCCTCGTTCTTCAATGTGTCTGCACCGCAACTACGGTATTGGGTTGAGTCCATGTTAATGTATGGGTTGACCTCAGCGTTAGGATCCCCCCGAACAAGGCCCTGATCTGCATGGCGAGTCGGTATTTCCATCTGTTTACAGGGCCGTAGCTACCATTATAAGAAAAAGCTCGGACTTACACGTGATTTTTGCTCAAAAGGTTGGACAAGTCCTCAATACTATCTAAATATATAGCTTTGCAATCTATCGGACATACACGAAAAATGGCTTGATGTCCGTGTGTGTATGGGTTTGTTACCACAGTCAGAACAATGGTCCCAGGGGTCAGTCATGTGTCCACATCCTTCATTCAGTGACCAGAACAATTAAGCACCGGTGTACCAACCTCGTGAGTTCATTAAGAGAAGTGGACTGCTAAAGTTGCCGTCGCACAAGAAGTGTTTTCAACGGAGTCTTGGAGCCCCATTCCAGCTGGGTGGTAGGGTACAATTATCTTACAACCGATGTTCTGTCTCATTTGGCTTGGTTATAAATAATAGCCTCATAACAGTTGGCTGGGTAACAAAATAAATAAAGAATACGGTCTCGCAGAAGCCTATCTGAACGAAGCACAAACCGGAAGCTGGGCGACATTACCGGATGGAGATTGTGGCGTTGTGGACATTACGGTTTTCACAAAGGGCACATTTCGTTGGTAATTTGATACCACTTCTGCGTTTGATATCCCTTCTAATTAAGGCAGAGTCGTTCTTTGTAGGTTTGTATTCATCCTGTAGTGTCAATAAGTATCATATTTCTTATTGCTCTCTCCGTGAAACCGTACACATTGTAACGTCGGTATTCTGACCTCGTTTATGGTTGACCGCGTTAGTACTTGTTGGTGTTATGTTCGAGTGAGAGACAAATTCATCAGGAACATCTGAGGTTTACTTCCAAGTGAAGCTATAGTCAGCGTATTGATTACACACCCGCGAAGATCCGGGTTAGAATTGGTTTTCACCAACCCATACTTGACTAACGGGAGTCGAGGCGACTAACGGGATCGGGTGGGCAGGATCTCTGACTAGGTTGATGCATGTCATCGTATCCAGGTTGCGTTGATCGATGCTCATGCTGTTGACCACCGGACTGTCTGGCCCACACCGCTACCATTTAACTTGAATACTGCTGAGTGAGACGTTAAACAACAACCGTTTACAAACCGGGGATCATGATCAGAGAATCTCGTGCCCATCCAAAGACAGTGGCAGGAGCTCACATGCGTGTGTCCTACACACGATAGGCCATAAATTATAGCATGAGTAAGATTAATATTGGTATCGACCAAAACCTTCCATGAGGTGACATATCATCCCAGCGCCAAGTGTCTCTCCGGTTCACTTTATTTAAGGAATCTTGTTTAACCGTTTATCACATACAAAGACCCTGCCAAGAATTAAACAATTTTCGGTGGCCTAAACTAAAACAAAACTTAGTGTTTTCATAGTAGTGTGTTTTTCCATGGTGGTGTATATCATACAGGTTTATGTTATATATGTCATACAAAGTTATGTTTTGAGCATCAGGACTGCAATCTTTCAGGGACTGTTTGCAGTCTGGAGCCCAATAATGTTTATGGTTCAATACAATTTGAAATGCATACATTCTTTTGCCTGGCTGCTCTGATTCATTATCTTATTACCAATGGTGTTTGTATTAGAAGCTAAGTATGGCGTCCCTTGCACCAGTCGTATGTAAATATCTAAATCTATATATTTTAAAGGCATCGAAGGCAGGATAGCGGGTTGAGACTATACTCAGTAAATCTCGGCGCCTCAGACTACTCTGCGACATGTGATGTGTGTTTTGTGATGAAACACTGGCTCCCTGAAAGTAATGAAAGTGGTTTCAGCCATAAACAGTTTATCGATGCATCCCCACTTCTTTCATCAAACGTTCTCACAGTATAAACCATCCTCTTCGATAGAGAGACGCGAAGAGGCTGGGATGTCTGGAAGTCACGACGTGAGCTAGTACTACGTCTCGTAGATGTTTTGTTTTTGTCTTTTTCTGAACCCGCAAACAGTGGTCCATCGATGTGGAACTGAGAGATACATAAAGAAAGGGAGTTTACGTCAGAGCTAGTACCTCTACAAAGGGACCAGTGGGTGGGACCGAAATCTGCCTCTATAACATCCTCGTGGCGATCGATCCTGGATGTCGGACGTGACAAAACACATTGTTGACAAAAGATCTTGGCGAACACAATGAACATCATAGTATTTCCCTCACAGAAAGTTCTAGTATTTGGATTATGCTGAGAGACCCTGGTGAGAGAATTCTGGACATCACAGTGGCCAAGACACAGATCGGTGTCAAGCATGGGTGTGTTATTTTAAGTATGTCAATATTCTTGCATTATCCGCGCAGGACAATATAAAACTTCTTCCATGAGTGTTATAAAATCAATACTCAGGAGGGTAACATTTACCCAGTATTGTAAACCTTTTTAAGCACACCCTCAGAGTGAGTGAGTTTAGGTTTACGTCACGTTTTGCAACATTATACGTATATATTTATATCGGGATGAAGATTATTATGGATATCAACTTCTTTAAATTTATTGTGAGAACACAGCGTTTCGGAGTTAATGCTTACTCCTTCATCCATTAACTCCGAAACGTTGTGTTCTCATAATAAAGAAGTTGATATCCATAATAATCTTCATCCCGATGTATTTCACTTCTAAATGCCCTTCAAAGACTTTATATATTCATACACTGTACTCATGTGAGGAATCGAAGCCGGTGTGAACGAGCGAACGCTTCAACCACTAGGCTACCCTGGAGCCCCACGACCAGAAGTCCTGATGCTGAATTCTAAAGTTCTCCCTCAAACTACTTTGCCATCTATGTGCTTGGGGTTAAGGTCGTTTCATTCAAACACGACAGTTCAACTGATCTGGAACCTATTCTGTAACACACTACAATCTTACCCTTTCCTCGTTCGCAGACGCTCATTAAATATCAACATTACAACATCCTGACCTTTTCCGAAGCATCCCACTATATTGTCCCTGTCCGGTAGCTCAACATAGAAACAGCATTACCCCATCAGTCAGTTCCGATTGAATGAGGCGAACTAAACTGCTAACGTGCCAGTTCTGTGAACAGCATCGATTAAGAGAAAACCAGTCAACTTGAGTCTCAGGAAGACGTTGTTAGGAGTGTTTTGTTTCCCAAACGAAGCTTACAGACCTCACTCGTCAAGCTGCACCAGCCTTGAAGCCGTCCCATTTGTCAGAGGGATACACAAAGAACGTGATCCAGACTGCCAGTCGTTAGCCGTTCATTATCGTGAAGATGTGATGGCACTGGGAGTTAGATCACTGACTTTGTCTGATGATTAGCTAGCTAACTCACTGGGTTCGACTCGACACAACTGAACAGAAATAAAAGAACTACAATCTGAGTGTACTTTAGTGAGTGATTAGTTTTCAGCGACCAATAATATCACGACTGGAACCCATGCGGGAACTTCGAGTCTTCGACTTGACGAGCGAACGCTTTAACCAATACGGTATCCCACTGCCCCGTGTACGTTAGTGAGAAAGTGTGACTTCAAATGTTACATGTTACATGTAACCACTTTCTTAAATGCACTCAGTCTTGAAGCTGCTGGAGTCTTACTGGGTGAGTGTAGGTTCTATTAGTAATCGACACACAAATTTCACCTTCTTTTATTACAATAAAGTAATCCATCAAACCCGATGGCAATGACTGGAGTTCGTCAACCTGGTTCTCGTTGGCGTCACTGCGTTCTATCAGAGGATCATGTCACTGTAATAAAATCACGAATATGACAGCTATGTGACAAGTCAAGAAGTCTCGTCTTGGTTGTAGACAGCCTGATTCCCTGGGTCTGTGCTGTCAATCATCCGTTAATTACCGACCCATATATATATATATCTTAAATCTACTTTCACATTTCCATTCACGACATGTATTTCCATTCACGACAAAGACGTCCACAATATAATTTTGCTTTAAAGTGTTTTCATGGATACTGTCTTTTGTCATTAGATATAAATGTCCAACCACAACAATATGTCTACGTCTTATTAAGACTATATATACTTAACAGCAAAAGAAACGCAATTTTTATGAAATCTCATAAAAGTAAGCCTTCACGTTTTCGTCTTCTATTTAAAAACGTGACAAAACAAACAGAGTTGTCTTTCTTTTGCTGTTCAGTATATGTTTGTATAAAAGGTCAAACTAACACTGTCAGTTTTCTTGGTCGACTATTTGTAGGGATGACCACAGACACACATCCGCCTTCAGTAGTTCCAGTAGCTGTCAAACCCATGAACATCCGGGTTACAACTTGTCTTCAGCAACGTGTGCATTTTGTAAGACGCGACAAAGAGAATCGGGTGGTCAGCTGACTTGGTTAATGAATGTCAAAGTATCCCGATTATGAGGATCGGTGCCCATGATGCCAAACACGTGATTCTATGGTAATGGTTCCATGGTGACGTTAAATAACCAACCAACAAATCCTAGTTAGAAACACCCGGCATCGTTGTGTTCAGCACAGTGATCTCTCTCACTGTGTAACCAGTGGTGTCTTCGTTTAATGTCTGTGGAATTGTCCGGCTTTCCTTTCTAAAATGAGGTGAAATTCTGACCATGGTGTCACCTTGTGAGCATAACACCAAGTCTTAACATATATGGGTTAGCAATGAGCTGATCATCATCAAGCCATCACTTCATCTGACACATGTGTCTTGCGTGCGAACGTTGGACATTTCATGACTTCCTGTTTGCTTTGAGTATGGACCACTCATTACTGTCCATCTTTATTGAGGCCATTGATGATGTCAAATAGCGGGAACCGGAAGTAAGACAACATCCTAGCAGCGTCTATCATGGCAATTTACGTGTCATTGAATCAGTATATTCCCTAATTACATTCGACGTTTGAGGTAAATGGTTCCATGTATGAGTCGTATTGTCCTGGAGTAGCAATAAGTCTGTAAGACACACAGATGTTTCACGGCAGAAGATACAGCCAGACGGTACAGCATATTTGAAACATATTGGAATAGTTAAGGGACCGTTCATGATATATGACTAGCGGAGTGGTGATGACTTCAAGGGGAGTAACCCATTTTGTTCTGGGGAAGAAGGGGTGGGTTCATCCATTTTGTACACATACTCTGGGGGGAGGTGTGTGTGTGTGTGTGTGTGGGGGGGGGGGGGGGAGTGGCGAGCGGGGAGCATTCACATTGTACATACAACTCCATAAGAATACATCGGGCATTTTACTGGTAAACACATATAAGATGTTCCACGACCTGACAAATTACCCCAATTTGCATACTTGGGAACGCCCCACAGAACGATCCACTTGAAACAAGAGGGAGACAGGTTGTCTGATAAATATCGAGAAGTTCATTTTCCCAGTGCATTTCACGCATGACTTGTTATAGCACACTCGATCTGGGAACAGGTACAATCCCAACGAATTGAATCAACACAATATACTGAGCAAATATGTTTAGGACCACCGATCCATTTCACGAAGCAAATGACATTTTCCAAAATTGTTGAATATCTAAAATGCTTGTCAATGCCCCAATCATCTATTTGTCATCGTCTTAACTAAAGGTTAGCGTGGAATGTCAGTATCTTATGCCTGAAATTGCAGTCTTATCATTCGAAGGAAAATGCGGTGTTGATTTCATGTCACGGTTAGCATGTATTGCACGTGCATAATCGTCAAGCTGCCTGTAGCATCCATGTGTACTCGCCCAATTCGTTGTACAGTCACTCTTGTCACAAATGCGTTTCGTGCGCAGGATCATCTAATATGTGTCTAGCAGTAGGACTATGTGTACAATACAATGGTCATTATGAGATGGCACAAATGTGACCTAGAAAACATTGCTCTAGGCGTGTTGGTCCTACTTACCAAATAGTTAGACTGCACGTGCAGGTTGTACAACCAGTAGTGCATGATAATTTCAAAATTACATGAGTTCGATACACGTTTTACATCATGTTTCTCATTACTCCAGCGAGCTCCATAAATTGGCTTCACGTATTGTACAAATGTCGACGTCGTAAATTGATCCTCGCTTTCGGCGTGACGTACAAGCGATCTATCGTAAAACTACGAAGTCGTGACCTTGTGTGAATGTGTGGGAATCACGGCTAGCATGCATTCCTTGGAAATAAAAATCAATTTCTGATGTTTCAACTGGCTCACAAAATCTGACTGATTGTGATGACACGGTGCAATATCCCTATGTCCAATTACAGTTCCATATAAGGGGAATGAAATATATGCAAAGAAACTGGGACTTGAGACAGACTCTCGGATTTATTAGAAGCCAACTTACAGGATCGCTGCATACGAAGTGAGATGTTGACCCGAGGTCGAACCTGCGTTCCTTAAACTGCTTTCAGGCCCATGAAGCAACACAATTCATTTGGCTCCAATTTGTATTCATCAACTTTAGTTCCGTTAAAAATCAATGTCATAATGAAATCTAACGTAACAAAGCATCACGAACCTTTTAGCATCTAAAGTAGAGCATTTGCGTTTAGCAATTTGGTACCATCGGTAGATCTGTCCATACCAGCAAGTAAATCAGCCGTGAAATTAAAAGGTGTAACGTTTAGTTACGAGTCATTAGTTGTGATCCGAGTCGTGATAGGGTCAACATAAATTACTACCAATCTCGCACACTGTGGAAGGTGAGCGGATACAGCTCCTGGCTGTCATGCCACACTGCGGGTTTAGTTCCTTATATGGTACTGTGTGTGAACCAAACAAACCTTCTTCATTGTTACGTACCACTGCAGGTGCGTAACCTGTGATATGTCACCAATTCCTCCCGAGTACTTGTTTTCAGTTCAAGCAAACATTACAACGCTGTACAGCATTTCGGACTCGTGAAGGTCCGGGGTAGAAGAAGCCTTCAGCAACACCTGCTTGCCGTAAAAGGCGACTATCCTTGTCGTAAGAGGCGACTAACGGGATCGGGTGGTCAGACTCCCTGACTTGGTTGACACATGTCATCGGTTCCCAATTGCGCAGATCAATGTTCATGCTGTTGATCACTGGATTGTCTTGTCCAGACTCAATTATTTACAGACTGCCGCCATATAGCTGGAATATTGCTGAGTGCTGCGTAAAACTAAACTCACTCATTACAACATTTCGATATTTTGCGACATATTCGCTACGTTTTTCATAATTCATATTCTAGATCGTAATGATTAGGACGGAACTGTAATTTCATTACATCGGTAATATATGGTTCGAGTCACAAGTTACCTTTTTGATATTTCAGTATGATCAGAGACCATATATGGTCTCTGGTATGATATATCCTGGGGATACACTTTTACCGTCAGTGGTAACTTGAGGACCTAAGGACACAAAACCATAACAAGTTGTGGGTCCCGATCAGAATGTGCCCTATATTCAAATAAGAAAATACTCTTAGTTATTGGGAATAAAACGACTGTCTGCTATTAGGATCTGCAGTAAACGCTAGATGGGTCCGAATGTTTTTCAGACGTTATGGTCCGTTTGGCGCAAAAGCGGACCGATGAATTGCAGCATAGATCGTTCTGCACGCTAATAAACATAGAATCAGTGAAACCCTCATAATCACAACATCATACCAAGTCTGTTACGTTTTTGCAGAATCTTTTTCCTTAAAATAAAACAGTTATTTAACAAATTATCATTAAAATATTGACACCGATCACTATTTGTTGCGAGTGAGTGCAGAGAAAGGGACAGCCAGATGTGCGAGAAAGCATGGAAAGAGCACAGCACAGGTTAATGAACAAATAACTTTCTCGGCACTTGTGCACGTGCTTCGCGAACACATGGCTGTGCCTTTCTCTGCACTCCTCCCTCGCAATAATTTGAATAAACAGTGAACTGTGTCTATTTTTCAATGATAGTTTGTGAGACAACTTTATTATTATTAGGACAAAAATTCTGCAAAAAGCCTCACAAAGTTGTAATGATGTTCTGATTATGATCAGCGTTTCATTGAGTGTGTTATGTTAGTTAGTTCTCGAGTTAGATTACAATCCATCCGTCCGCTTTTGAGCCAAAAGCCAACTTACTGCTGAAGTGTGTCATCTAACAAACAGAGATTTTACGGTTGCTTCGAGCACTTATTTCCGATATGTTTTTCAACGCTTCCTTTAGGGGGCACATGGATGCATAAACATTGTCAATATTTCAGGCACTTACACAAAAGTTCTGCATTAGTATGAATACTTCATGTATATATTTAGTCGGATTTACAGAGTTATCTGTGTGTGAACATTGAGTAGGTAGAAAACCTCAGTTTAGAGTCCTAGATTTATTGTTCAAGTGAAACCTCAAACAACCCCATGGCGAATCTGGGAACCAATCGTCAGCAGATCCCAACACATTTAAGGACAGAATGAATGAGTGAATGAGCTCTACGCTGTCAAGTCTTTCAGAAATATCATGGCTGGGGCACCAGAAATGGGCTTTTCACATTGTACCCATGTGGGGAATCGAACCCAGTGCAGTGATTTTCATGTCAGGGGCACAGGTGAACATACAAATTGTCACCTTCAACATTTCTGTACTATAAGCCTGACTCTAACTCAACAAAGTGATCCATCCCAAGCACAGCCAACTTTGGCCATGTATATCAACAAACAGCCTTAGAAATGGAACATACCTTTAACAAATGGGGGCTTTCTGCTTTTGGGAATTAATTTTTGTCTCTATTACACAAACTTACATGAAAATTCAAAGTGATGCCATAGTGTCTAAATATTTAGTCCAGATGAACAGTCAGGTGTTATGCACACTCAGTAACTCTTCTACATTGTACAATGCTTTTGTCTGCATGTTCAACTAAATATTCTAGCCATGTGACAAGTCTGTAATTTGGACCAGACAAACCAGTGATTGAGAAATGAGAGGAAGCACTATCCACTATCCACCAACCAAAAGCTTAACTCAGGTTAGACATACTCACAATCAAAGTGTTCTGTGTAAACACCCTTCATTATCAATGTGCAAGTGGAATATATTTTATTTGTCACATTAGGCCTTTGTCATGTGCTGCGTTGATAGGTCAGAGGTATGGTTAAATGGGGTTTAATGTCGTTCTTGATAGTATTTCCTTCGTATGATGAGGTTAGGTGAAATGAAGTTTAACATGGCACTTCAGAATATTTCGCTCAGTTGACACCCTGCACGCCTGTGTTTGTGTGGCTGCTTGTACAAGCCAAGATCATAATGTGTACAGGTATTAAGACAGGTACCCGGGTACAACTTATTACCCACCTGTCCCAGCCCTACTGGTCAGACTCGTTATTTGCAGACTACAAACTGACATCAAAAGTTGAACATTGTTGAGCAGAGCTTGTAAACAGTAAACAAATCCTGGGGAATCATTCTAAACTGGAATATTTTACGATTGATTTTACATTAAAAATCCATGCTCAGGAACCACTATCATTAACAAGACTTTCTTCCACTGTTGTTGGCCAACTGAACAGTATTACATATTACCCTCAAGTTCATATCGCACTAGCTCAAGGAACAGACAACATAATATTACTTTCAAGTTCAACTACACAAATCAAACTTCAAAGATCCACCTTCACTAATGCTAATCCACCTCCAATCACTTGTGTCCATTTGAATCTACAATGATCGACCTACTGGCACAAAGATTCCATGGGAATTCGAAATGAATAACTTTCAGGCACAATTATTCCCAATGACCAAAACCTGTAGTACTTAAAAGTGCTTATTTCTAGTGAAAGACAGTGGGATAGCCTTGTGGTTCGCTGAGGTTTGACTCCCTACACCGACACACTGTGAAGTCCATTTCTGGTGTTGCCCACTGTGATATTGCTGGAATACTGCTAAAAGCAGTGTAAAACTAACCTCACTCACTCTTCGGGCGTATTACTTCTCTATTCTAGTAGGTGAATATGGTTTCATGCTGCTTTTAGCAGTCTCCATATATGAACTGGGAACAAAAGAAATGGGCTGCACACACTGAACCTATGTTGTGGAATCTAACCCAGGTCTTTGGCATGCAAGACCTTTACCTTTCAGTCTTTTTGTCACAATTACATTGACTGGACACTGGGTGAATATACTTTTCAATGCAGAGTTAAACTAAACTCACTCATGTATGCTCATGTTGAAATAGTGTGCTCTAGGCACATTGAGATAGTGAGAGAGTTTAAGTCTACCATGGATAGAGACAACGGACATAGCACTGCAGCAATCTCAATGTACATATATCAAAAACAAGGCATTTAATGTAACAAAATAAAAAACATTTTATTTTGTCTTTTCAACATAGAGATCTGGAAACATATCAACAAATTTGGTCAAATACTCTGCCATGATTTACAGTATTAAAAGGACTACAAACAGAAGACAAACAACTTAACCCTGTGCTTCTTAAACAAGCAGTTTTGATGGAACAATACTGCAGTTTTCAGCATGCCCAGAAGAAATAAAGTTGTTATTAAAAGCTGAAACATGAAACCATCACAATGAAATTGGTATTTTCATAAAAACCTGGAACCAGGAAATCCTTGACAGACAGCATGATAATATGAACAAAACCTTTGGTAACGGAACAACACCTTAATCATAGCTTAAATCTGTGGCAGTGGAAAATGCATCCCTTCAACAACCACACATCCAATAGCACATGGAGTATTGCTTGCACCAGCAAGCCACCTAGTCCGCAAACTCAGTCCGGAGACAAACTTGCACCACAGTCGCGCTGCACATGTGGCCAGTGCTAGTGCACTCAGTATGGGACAGCATGACACTTGGACACATACACACTTGGCGCTACCTTCATCACAATTTCAGGTACCGTGGGACAAACTCTGGTGCCTCTGGGTTTAATTTGCTGTTGATTACGACCTGCAACATCAATGGAAAGAACAAGTTAGAAATATATTCCAGAATGACCGAATGTTACACACTACCATTGCCTATACATGGTACATACTGAGATTATTTCCTCAACACCTAACACAAGACACAGATTCAACACAAAGGCTACCACTTTATGACTTTGGAAAAAGTGAGTGAGCATGGTTAAGTACTCCACTTGCATTCTTAATATGGAAATACAGTCCAAAGAGAAGTCTTTTCATTTCTTTTTCTATTCAGGTGTAACTCCTGAGGGAGTTTAGTCTGTAAATAATCGAGTCTGGATAAGACAATCCAGTGATCAACAGCATGAGCATTGAGTATACCCCCTGAGGACAGGTATGATGCTGACAAACAGGAAAGTAACAAGAAAATCCCCAGTATGCAACTGTACACAGCAATAACTGTTCTTCAGGCAACTGAGTCTCCAATGGACCCAAATCCAGAAGAGGTGAAGATGTTTTTCTTAATGTCACACTTCGCAAATTAAATTTACATGACAGCTGACAGTAAGTAATAATGTTTAGTCATGACAATACAGTGATACTATAAGAACAAGATCCAGATCCACTGTCAGCAGTGTCACAGTGTCTGACAGCATGATGCACAGAACTCTCAATTCGCAGACAGTAATTTTATCATCCAGTGCACTGTGATGCAGATGTACCATGGATAAATCATGTGTCTATGCATCAATTGTGAAGATGAGTGTTTTCAATACTCTATCTTTGACCAACATTTACAGAAACTCGCCTCTTCTTTGGGTTTGCTGGTGTCTATGATTTCAAGAGTCTTGAATGCATCCTCAACAGTGGAGATGTCAGTTCCTGACACCTCAGAACCATTCTGGTTAAATAAGCACCACTGTGCAGCCTCCTCCTCAGCAAGCATCTCCTCAAAACAAGCTTCTATGAAAGCTTCCTCCAGTAATTCCTCCTCAAACTGCAACAGATCAGGATGGATTGGTCTCAGTATGTCAGCTATTGCATACATGTTCCAAAATGTGCTGAGCAAGAGTTACTTCCCTTTAAAAAATGTGTTACGCTTCCCAAAGGTATCAGCTATTGTAGTTTGCATCAGTACAATGTTATTAAAATCTAAATATTTTAGATATTTAAATACTTACCTTACCATAGGTCTTATGCATATTACCTCAAGCTTCGCTAGTAGAGATCAGACAGACGTTGATTCGCCATTCCCTGAATGGCTACCTCGTATAATCTACGGATGTAGTCACGGAAGTGACGTGATCTCCCTACTCACGGGAAAGCGAGCCATCCCAAAATTCACTTTTACTGGCAGCAGGAAAGAAAGGTCCGATGAGTCCAAAGTGGGGAGGAGCATCCAGCGTTGGGAGGGAGTCACCGCCCTATGGTAAGTTAAGTATTTAAATATCTAAAATATTTAGATTTTAATAAATTTTTAACTTACCTTACCATAGGTCTTATGCATATGGCTTCGACAGAGAGGACGGTGGTGTGGACTCCGGAGGACCTTCACATCTTCAGCAGACCAAGCACATGCACAGGAGACCCGGGAGACCAATGCCAACGTCACAGGGCAAACCTGGAAACAGGACAAAGGATAACCCAAGGGAACTCCAAAGAGAAACCGACGCACCCAGAGGGTGAGGTTAATCTTAAGACCAAAGGTAAGAACAACACAATTACCTAATGGGCGGAAGGCTGGGTGAGTTGCTGTGCAACCACCAACGGGCCAAAAGACTGAAGCCCCTCCATGTCCTCGACAGCCAAGTCCCTCAGGTAGTGTGAGGCAAAAACGGTGGACGACTTCCAAAAACAACCCTCCATAATCCGTGGCACCGTACAGTTCCTGTGGAGGGCCATAGTGGACGCCAGGGCTCTAATTTCATGGGGGTTGTTCGCCGTCGGATGGGGGAGTTTCTTGGCATCGTACGCCGCCAGGATAGTCGCACGAAGCCACAGAGCAATAGTGTTTCTATTAACTTCCCCCTTGCACGATGAAGAAAAAGGGATAAACAGTCTCTTTCGGGAATGTCTCTTCAAGGCAGACCTCTGGATGTAATATCTAAGGGCCCTGACTGGACACAGGAACTCCTCCTCCGTATCATGTCGTCCGAGGATGGTCGATAAAGGCGGGATGGAGAACCGTCTATCTGGTTGCCCGGGAAGCTGATTCTTGGCAATGAAGTCCCACAGCAATCCCAAGTGGACTCGACCATGCCTAGCTTGTTCAAAACGCACTTGTGTGACATCCAGGGCATGAATCTCACTAACTCTAGCTGCCGTAGCTAGGGCAAGTAAGAAGACCGTCTTCCTGGACAACAGCTCGAAGGAAGCATCCTCTAGGGGCTCATATGGGGAGCCTCTCAAGTGTTGCAAAACAACATTCAGATCCCAAGCTGGAGGGCGGAACTTGACCTTCTGGTCCTCCAACTTGAACGCCTTCAGCAGGGCAACCAGTTCTGGAACTTTAGAAATCTGACGATCCGTCTTGACCGCCAAGACGGAGTTCAACGCTGACAAGTAGGTACCCAACGTACTCCCTTTGAGATGCTTGGAATTACGTAGAAACATCAAAAAATTCGCCACGAACTGTGGGGAAGCTGTCATGGGATCCTGTGATCTCTGAGCACAAAAGCTTTCAAATGAGCGCCACTTGTCATCATAGAGGGATCTGGTGGATGTCCGATGACCTCGGGTTATGGCATTCGCCACATGCAAGGAATAGCCTTTCGCCCTTAATGCCTTCTGTAAATGGTCCAGCCGTGCAGATGGAATCTCAGCGGATCTGGATGGAGTTGTTGGCTGTGCGGATGACGAAGGAGGTGTGGCCAATCTGGAAGCTGAACCGGATCTCCGCTGACGAGGCGTCGCAGATCGGGGAACCACGGTCTGGCTGGCCACCAGGGCGCGACCAAAAGCAGTCTCAGGTTCTGTGTCTGCTTGATCTTGCCAATCACTTCTGGGAGAAGAACGGGTGGTGGAAAAGCGTACGCGTCTAGACCCTCCCACGACAGAGATAGAGCGTCGACTGCCCAAGCCTGTGGATCCGGTACGGGAGACACGTAAGTTGGTAGCTGATGGTTGAAGCTGGTGGCGAAGAGGTCCACCAAGGGTCTCCCGTGGCGAAGGCAAATCTGACGAAACACGTCTGGATGAAGCATCCATTCCGTCGGTGAAGGTCTGCCTGGGCGCGACAACGCGTCTGCCAGAATGTTCTTGCAGCCGGGTATGTGTCGAACCCTGATTGTGATCCTGTTGCTGTCTAGCAGATCTGCTAACACGAACATCTGGTCTAGAAGTTGCTTGGACCTGGTCGTGCCCTGATTCCGGATAACCCAGACGACTGTGGAGTTGTCCGACGCCACCAGGAGCTTGGTGTTGGACAAAATCGGTAGCCAGCGGCGAACTGCTAGAATGACGGCTTGCAATTCCAGGTTGTTGATGTGCCACAACCTTTCGGCGTCGGACCACAGCCCTGAGGTCGTTCGGCCCGCCAGATGGGCGCCCCACCCTAGTAGAGACGCATCCACGAACAACTCGTGGTCGTGACTGGAGTCTTCCAAACAGACGCCGACGCAGACATTCGATTCTACCATCCACCACCGGAGATACTGATGTAGATGTGGAGGTAGAAGAACCCGTGACTTGAGGTCGTTCATCTGGATGAATGGTGACAGAAACCTCTGTAAGGGCCGTAGCATAAGGCGCCCTCTGAGAGTAAGATCCTGCGCCGATGTCAAAAGACCCAACAGAGACTGCCACTCTCTGAGGGTCATGGGTTGAGAGAGACCTCGATCCGCAAACGCCAGAATCTTTAGCCATCGATCTGGAGGGACCCTGACAAGATTGTCTTTTGTTAAAAATAATCCCCCGATGAAGGTCAGTTCTTGAGTTGGTTCCAGATGTGACTTGTTGGTGTTGACCATCCAACCCAGTTGATGCAGCAGGCGGGTGGAGAAGTCCAACTGTTTGCGTAGCAGTAGAGGACTGCCGTGGTTGAGAAGGCAGTCGTCTATGTATGGATCGAAGTCCACTCCCCTTAGATGAAGAAACCTGGTAACCGGAAGCGTGATGCGTGTGAAAAGCCACAGGGCCGTAGAAATGCCAAACGGAAGCACCCTCCACTGGTAATGTATTCCGTTGAAGACGAACCTCAGGTACTTCCTGTGACGCGGATGTATGGGAACATGTAGGTAAGAGTCCTGTAGGTCCAGACTGGCTAGCCAAGCCCCGGGAGACAATTTGGCTCGAATCTGCTCTAGGGACGTCATTCGGAAATGAGGAGGGTCGGCCAGATACTGTCTGTTGAAGACCGCCATGTTGTGAATCATGCGCATCTTGTCGGAATCTTTCTTTGGCACCAGGAAGATGGGTGAGTAGAACCCCGGGGAGCGGTGGGGTTCCAGCACTGTCTCTATGGCTCTCTTGGATAACAGAATGTCGATATTGGACTCTAGGAGAGCTAGTTGGTGTTGAGGATATATCCGCGACTGGGGAGTAGATGTCAGCGGTGGAGTCTCGACCAATGGTAGTTTGTAGCCGGACTTCAGAATCTTGCTTACAAACGGATCCTCTAGGAATGACCAGTTGGGCCAGAAGATCCCTAGTCTCCCACCTACTGGAGTCGGATGGACAGGTACGACTGGGGGTGGGAGGTCCCAGTCGGAGACATCCACGGCTTCAGCGACCAGAGTAGGGGCGCTTGCCTCTGCCTCGCCCTGGCATCGAGGGGGTGTCCCGGCTGCGCTCCTGGGGCTTCCGCTGAGTGTCATTATCCTTGGTGCGGCCCCGTCCCCTCCCAAAGGAGGAGCGGATGGATTCCCTCCTGGGAATATAGCGCTTCTTTCCACTTCCTCTGGCTCTGCCACGAAAGGCAGAACCAAGCGCCTCAAAGGTAGACAGCGCGACTTCAGTGTTCGTTAATTCCGCGTGCGACTTGTAAATATCTGGAATCTTGTCGGCGAACAGAAACTTGGAAGTGAAGGGAGCCCGAAGTAATTGGCGCTTAAATTCCTCCTGCCAATTACATGTATCCAGGAAGCCGGAGCGGCGAACCGAAGTTGTCATAGCCAACGCTGCACGTAAGTGACCGAGTAAGTCATGAAGAACTTTGCCCTGCCACTGGAAGATCGTCGTGAGATGATCCACCCTGGAGGCGTTGTCTTCTGATAGGTCTGCTGCAGCCGCTGAAGTAGCTGAGGCTAACGCCGAAATGGGTTTAAGCATACGCTTGAGTTCCGTGTCAATAGCTGCTAATTTGGAGTCCTGCACTTTATAAGCTGAGAGTGAAGAACTTGACAAGCGCTTGAGTGAGTCGTCCTGGGCTGCACCATTATCTGTGAAGTCTAGGCTGTGGATCTTGTAATCCGACTTCCTTGACTTAGACGCCTTGATCGTAGGATTCAGAGACAGCTTGGCAAAATCCTCGTCCAGGAGAGACACTGCCTCCGCCACCATAGGATGAGGTGGAATTAGTAGTTCCGGGGACAAACGGATGGACGCCGGATTATTAGGATCGACTGACGGAGAAGGACAGTCAGGTAGCCTGTCAGCAATCCACTCAAACACTGCCGATAGTGGTAGATAGGTGCCATCATCCTCGCCTACACCTGCCTCTTCTTCATAGTCAGGGCAGAAGTGTTGCTCCTCCAAATCTTCCCAAGAGACTGAAGTCGATTCCCGCCGCTGGGTGGAAGAGGTAGAAGGCGTCCGAGTAGAAGAATCCTTCAGTGAAACTCGCGAGGCCTCTGGTGAACGTGAACGCCGGGTTCTGGAAGAGCGCCGAGGAGATCTGGATCGCGAACGGAAGCGCCGACGTCTAGGAGAGCGTGAGCATGAGCGCGAGCGCCGGCGCCGACTACGGTGAGGAGAACGGGAGCGCCGATTCCTCGGAGATCTGGACCATGATCTGCGTCTCGAGCGCTCAGCTTCTAAGCGCCGAGCGCGCTCTTCGTCTAGCTGACGTTGTAGCACCTCTTCTCTAGATAGCGTGTGAGAGATCCTGGGGATCCGGTAAGGCGCTGGCGGAGGCACAGGAGCCGGCGTCTGAACAAGTGCTGGCGTAGGTATAGGTGCTGGTATTGGAACCAGTGAAGGTGTCCCCATCAAGGCTGTAGACGCTGACGTGGGCATAGGCGCTGACGTAGGTGTCGGTGCTGGCATAGGCGTAGGCGTTGACGTTGAAATTAGTTCGGGAATCAAGGCAGGCGCTGACATGGGCGCTGGCACAGTAGCTGAGGTCGGCGCTGGCTCTCTAGTAGAAGTGCTGGGCGTCAGGAGAGACCGTAATAGCCTCTGAACTTCTGGGTGCGCTAAGGCGTCCGGACGGGATAAGTCAACAAAGGCGTCCGAGCGAAGTGGCTCCGGAGACGATCGAACCGGCGTCGTAGATGAGCGCTCCAAACCAGACGTCGGCGTTGGTGCTGTAAAGGTAGGCAGCTCCGGGTCGTCCTGTAAAGAACCTAAAGAAGAAGCTGGGGAAGACATTCTCCTCTTCCGCTGAGTAAACCTCTTTCTACGGACAGCTAAAAAGGTCTTGAAATCCGCCACTGAAAGACTAGTACAATGCTGACAGCGGCTGTCAAGGGAACAGGTCTGCGATGCACAATCCGGACACCAGGGGTGGGGATCCTTGGCTGACTTCTGCCCCTTGCAGACAGTACAAAACTGCCGAGTCATACACAGTTAACTGCAACAGATAAAAACATACCCGAAGCGTGAAATAAAACAATAACGCTAGAGGTAGAAACGAAAAACACCCCTACATAAAAAATGCAGCAAAAGCGCACCCCCAACCTAAAGTGGGTACGCCTGTAAGCTCGCGACAGCGACGGCTAGCAACCAACATGGCTACCTGTGAAACATGCCACGTGGGACAAAAAACACATGAAAAACGGCAAAAATCGGGAGGAAATACCATACAAAATAGCAGAACAGATGGAGGAAGTATTCCTGACGGAATAAAGAACCTCCAAGGCCGCCATGACACCTCACAAACAACGCAGGAAAACCCACATCGAAGTGAGAAAAAAAAAGAAACATTTACAACACGAGGTAGCAAGGTAAGTGAAGTTAAATTCAATTTAACTAACCACACACCTAGGGAAACAAGACATACCTACCTGTTGAACGACAACTTTATTCAACACAATAGAAAAACTCCGAGCGAAACAAACACGTCTGATCAGACGAACGCTAGAAGTAAAAGTGAATTTTGGGATGGCTCGCTTTCCCGCGAGTAGGGAGATCACGTCACTTCCGTGACTACATCCGTAGATTATACGAGGTAGCCATTCAGGGAATGGCGAATCAACGTCTGTCTGATCTCTACTAGCGAAGCTTGAGGTAATATGCATAAGACCTATGGTAAGGTAAGTTAAAAATTTCACTTCACAGTGGTAATATTCAACGATGGCAGCAGTGAATATTTTAAAGGGTAGTAAGAGAATGTTCATGTCTCCATGTCAGCCAGAAGTTACCTCACTAGAATAACCACAAGACAAACTTCTCAAAAGGTGAACTTTTTAAAATGAGAAATTATAAAAACATCACTGAAGTGCTCAATATGTAATATGTTCTAAGAAATATTGCCATACTCAAAGAACTGCATGCCTAATTAAAGTGATTTACTTCAACTACATACCAGTCTACAAATACTGATTTTCAAAATGAACAAATCAAAGCAGTTTGCGTCACTGAACTGAAACAACAAACTGAAACAGTATGTCCTATGACTGATGATGTTGTTCCAACTTACTACAATAACTGAAAATGTTGTGCATTTAAGAACGTCCTTAAGTACAGCTGACATACTGCAATAATTGTCTGGAAACTCAGCTCAGACAACTTATGGTGGTAAACTTCTGGTGACCTTTACCCTTATCATGCTTAAGTCCATGCTTTTTAAATTAGAAGAATTCAGGCCTTACAGTTAAAATGTAATCAGACCAGCCTGAGAACATACTGAACTGACCATGTAACCTCCTCCTTCTTCATTCATGGAAATAATGATGAATGTGGACAAGATTCAACACAACACTTTCAGTGATACTATCTGAACAGAAACTCCAGTCCTATTGACAATCCATCAGTACAAGTACTTCCAATCTAACTCATGTCAGTAGTCTATGTAAAAATGACACAGCAGTAGGAAAAAATACCTTTAAAGTACCAAACCAAAACAGTTTGATCACTCCTAAGTTCATCTCTTAAATATGTTGTGAAACACTTACAAGACTTATTAACTTCAACACCCCTAACAGACACAAAGTCATCAGAACAGATGACACACACGATATACGGAGTGTTCCAACAAAATGACAACACTACCCCTGGGGATATTAGGAACTCCAAAGCAACAAAAACATCCTACTACTTCCTACTGTAAAAGGTTCTCAATAGTAGATGTCTCTCATTATGCTCAAGGTGGTGAGTGCTCGAGGGGCCATAAGTTCAGTTCCCACTACACTGTGAAGGTGAGACATATTGCAATAGATACAGTACAGAAAGGTACCCCTTATGCAGAAAATCACTGGGCAAGTTTGGATATTGTCATTACAAAATTCACTACTAAATTACACTACAGCATTCTAACTTGAGACTGGAAAGCAGGTTCTTAAAATGAAAGTTCCCAAGTGATTTTGCAGAAACAAAACAAACAGCCATGTAGCCAGATTCACATTTCACAAAGATTGACTGTACCCTGCAGGATTGTATAATTTCAGGCTTATTTGGGTGTCCTTATATGTTCCCATTTAATTCATATTTCAGGTTATTTGCATCTCCCCAATAACCATACATGAGCACTAATAAACATGACAAAGATTGTGCTTACATTTTGTGCATGGTCTGCAAGACAAATATCTTTGTACAAACTTCAGATTATGTACCATTTTGAAAACAAACTAAGGTTCTGAATGGTATTCTTGCACATTTATAACAATTCCCTCACCTGTCTGTCAAAGTCATCAAGCTCTACATCAGCCATCCACAGGTACTCGGAAAAGTCTACCTCGTTGCCACCACCAGTGTTGTTGTTTACCTCCTCCTTGTCCTCCTCTTCAATCAATGCAGGCGGAGTTCGCATGTTCATAATCTGCAACACAACAAGCACACACACACATACACACACTATTATTATACCAAGCCAACGAACTGTAGTGATGCAGTGGTAGAAACAAAGGCGAAGCTGTGAGTTTTGTGGAGGCTTATTATTGTACATGAATTTAAGGATCCTCTAAAAATTAAACTTAGGGTTACTAGTGATGACAAGGAACAAGTGACTTTCATCCTCATTTTGAAGTGGTGTGGAACGTTGATGTGTTTCTTTTGTGAAGCCTGAGGCAGTAACAGCATTTGTGGCTTGACTGGGGACGACACAGGCAAGTATCTTCACAATTATGATAATCAGACAATCTGTGTCAAAACCTTTTCAGACTGCTTGTCTGATCTTGAATTATTTTCTGTTGAGTTTAGGGTTAAAATATGGAATAATATTCATGAGCATACTAGATCAAACGCGGTTTTACTTGGCTTCTGGTTTAAGTAGTAAACTGCTCGGGGTGAGTAGGATCAGAAACCATGGAAACTAAAAGTAAAACAATGTGATTTCTCCACAACAAATTCAGCAATCTGGGCATAATACAGCTTTGTGCTCTATTTTACATGTCATGTCAGCTTTACGTCATAGTGGTGAACACTGTTCTATAACTTTTAAGACTTCTTTAAGACATTGTCAACAATAGCAATCAGAAAGTAATTATGGGGGGAAAAAAATCCCCTTGTCACCCCTTGGCACAGGCCAAGTGACTTTAGGAAAGTCACTTGTCCTGACTATTTTGCCACTTGCGCTGATTTTCATGACATAATCATGATGATGTAATTATGTAAGAAAAAATCAGCAAGGTATTTGATGTTAAGGTCTACTTGACTATTTATTGAAAGTGATAAATAGCAAAGAAGTAAAACTTTATCATTACTGCAAAATTTAATACCTTCATTTTGAGCAGACATAAAATGAAATCAAAGCTTATTTGCTGTTTCAAACACTAAGCGGAAATTATCTAGGAGCCACCAGTCAAGTTAGATATAATTGTTTGATTGCCCAAAATGAGAAGTGACTTGTTGCAGGTGTTGCGCTATGGGATTTTCTAAACCCTTCTATAGTATTAACCCTAACATGGCCCTGTACATACATATTCCTGTACATCATCATGTGTTCTACACTTAGCGAAGATACCAAAACCTTGAACACCAAAATAATTTTGCCAGATTCAGGTTTCCAACTTGTGATTAAAGTTGTATCAACCAAGCTACTCTGTAAACCATCCACTGTACCATGTGCACTATGAAGCTTCAGGACATTAATGTTTTTGGGAGTGGCTAACAATAGCTAGAACAAATCCTGGAATGTCCTGTGACACGCCACTGATAAGATCACCGAAGATCAAGGTTACCTTTACATACATTATGTAACGTAAGTAAGTAGTGGTGCGAAGAAACAGCAACTGAGTCTGTCAATGATTCATGAACTATAGACCAATGTCTTATTGACGTTGACAATAAAGATTGTAGAAGTGTGGCTATTTAACAGTAAAGACAAGCTGATGCATGTGCGCTATGTCAGCAACAAGATATAACCTTAGCAGATTACTGAACAGCCATTACAAGACTATCGACACAGAATGAGATAAATGGTAAAGAAAATAGAAGGGATTACATATTTAATCACATTTAGGCTTGTTTGATGTCTTGGCATGATCAAATTATGTCTCCTTACAATTCTTGTTGGGTATCAATTTTGTCTGAAAAAAAAGAGAGAAAGGAAATATGATTATTTTATCTGCATTTTGTGCAATAATGCCCAACAAAATTTCAAGGTTCAGGGAATGGACTTTCTCAAGCATGGGTACTGAGGACCCATGCACTCTGATGTGCAAAGCCATAATGCATGTCACAAATGTTTGACATGCAAGCATATGCTGACAAACATCTGATCATGTATAAGGACTGTAGATTTTGAAATCATAATCAAGGGGGTCACAGCAGGATATTATGGAAAAGAAGCAATCTCAAAATGTCATGGGACCTGACGACACGTTTTCAATCCCTTCGTTTGGCTGAATATTTTTAGCAATGTTGTGATAATACTGCATGCCCACTGTATCAAACACTCGCACTATACAGCCAAACCTTTAAAACCGCGTAGATAATAAAGAATTTCCCTTTCTACTTTGCTCTAAAACAGTTTTAGCTGTAGCCGGGAACAAAACACCTGCATAAGCAGATTTCACATGTCATTTATCATTGTGTGTAGCATATGAGACGGAAAGTCCTAACATTCCCGTCCAATTACATTCTTAACATCATTATCTAAAGCCTCATAATTACACTGCTGGTAACTAGCCTTTTTAGTGTTGATACCCTTCTATAGATAAAATAATTTAAACAGCACTAATGTCTGTTTGGAAATGAATTCATTACCAATTTTAAGAAATCAATTTTGCAATTTTCGTGTGCCATAAAAATAAATCCATCAGCATGGTCACATGACAAGTAACATGATCTTCTAAGGTAAAAAGTAAACTAAGCAGGCGAAACATTAATGGCATCTTTCGAGTAAAGGTTTCGGATTTCTTATGCATTTACTTTTAAGGTAGATATGGCATTAATGATTCCCAAGTAAAAATTAATCTTTCATTGATTTTTAACTGTTGTTGACGCATGCATCTATGATTCATAAAATATTTATGTCCCACCAATAGCGGGGATTGTGTTGACATGCAGGCGGCTTCCCTTTGATTTTCCCGCATTATCGCACTATAAATAGGAAATGGCCGATTGAAAACATATGACGATCGGAAAGGTATGACATTGTGACATATTATATGGACAAATGCTAAAGTAATTTCAAACGAAGTTCAGGCTGTAGAAGATATGACATTGTGTTACTCATAATCTTCATTTCACAAATTAAAATTTGCACTGACAAACCACACAGGAGATATTAATCTAATAACACAAAAATATAAAATTAATTTATAAACATCAAAGTCCCATGAATGTTATCAGCCTTCCTTTTCAAGCAAGGGAATCAACATGAATAAAGACAAAGGACCACGTGACAATCAATTTCTAAAGTTAAGGCTGACACTGGGTGGCTAATTAAGACGCGACAGCTAAACGTGGTACCACGAATCCCCCCCTTAATTATCTGAGAGCGCCAGTCACGCGTCGTTGCTTCGGATGAGAGTAACAGTTGGGACTGCGGCAGCAGATAATCTCCCACTACATAGGCGTCGCGTTGAATGGGTTGGAAATTATACCCTAGTCAAATCTAGCCACATACACAGAAGAGTTTTGTAATCAGATTGGTTCGTTATACATTAATAAACGTGATTCGAAAGAGACGCTAATTTGAAAAGGCATTTTGAACTTGAATTGAGTGAACATACGGGGCCGCAGATCAGTGGCCTTGACAAGGGAGTGCTCGATTTGAATTATGCTTTTACATATGAGTAAAGCCTCACGCATGCACTAACCATGTCGTTGGGGTCAACAAACTTTAGAATATCTCTTGCAGATGATGTTATGAGAAAACATTTGCCTTTCTACTCTACCTGAGTGTTGTAAACAACTGATTTCCACACAAAGACACTTTCACCATCAGAGTTGTAAACATAAGTGCATGATACTTTCCGAAGAACTGCTCATAGGCGACTGTGCTAGGTCGACGTTCTGTCGAAGATTTGATTCAGAGACAAATGGTATACGTGTGATTTTAATATAACGATGACGAATTATTTCAGTGTATTATGTAGTATGCCATACTAGTTCAAATGACAAGATAGCGTTCATTGCAATAGATATCCGCCTCACGCCTTTGAGACGGTTAACCTCGTTGATGAAACATTATGCAACTGAGAGTAGATCTTAGAAAATGGAACAGACACAAAGTAGCAAACAAATAACACAACACTGTATTTTAACAAGCAATATCAATATATAAACAGGAATAAATAAAATCACAAAACACATCTTAAAGGTTTTTTATCCTCCACCCCCACCCCAGTCAATTATTAAGTGATAATTTCAGTACACCGCGTGTTTCTAAGGCCATTTAAGCAATAATCGAATTAATATCATACCGTACTTCTCGCTACCGCCATACAATATTTGGAGGTTTGTTGAGTGGTTACTATTTCCTAATTTTAATGTGGGTTAAGCGGCTGACTTTGTGCACTGGCGATTAGGTGCCTGACTGAGGGTGCGGGTTCGAATCCCGAATGGGAGTCAACCCAAAAAGTACTAGAATTTGTACTTTACTAAGAAAGTGTAATCCAAACTATGGCATATGTTACACATGTATATCTGACCACACTGAAAATGGCATTGTGTAATCATCATCATTGCCATTATTATATCAATATAGCATGATTAATTATATAAATCATTACTTACTGCTTGTTACAGTGAGATGTGAAGGTATATGTTCTTGATCTTGTGCTACCAAACAGCTGATGTCCCGTTGTACCAAGCGCTGAAACACGAATAATTGTATTGCTAAATATAGGGCTTATGCTGTTACCTACATGATTATGTCAATGCAGTCGAGTTAATCGTTTTACTTCTAAGTGAGTCAATGACCACACAATTGATTATACTTGAATAGAAACGTATCATTTATAACATATATATTGTTACAAGTAAAATTCAGTCAGCAATAAGACCCCCTTGACTCATCTTAACATCGTCCTGACTCACGTCGTGAGAATATCGCGTTATTGCAACTAGTTGTACGACTAATACTATCGTTTCAAAATCATGATTAATGCGCGCTGCCGTCATCGATTTTGTGACTAATGCATACATAACATTCGGTTCAAAATTTACACTGGAGCAAGTTTTTCAGCTCAAAATCGTGTCATACTCTCCTCTTTGATGACAAGGTCGTGAATGCAGTTCCTCGAAAACGCAAGAACTACTTTATTACTACGCGCATGAGTTTATCGGATTCGGGCACAGTCTGCGTGCAAAGTGATTGTCACGTGACTGCAATATTTGTAAACAAGTTTGACCTTGAACTAGATACGTCCAATATCAACTACAAAGGTTTCGGTCGTAAAGCTGACACGTATGAACACGGAAACGGTGTTCATTTGTTGTACAATACACGCATATGTTCCGCTTGAAAATCTTTTGACCTATAGATCTAATAGTGAATTCGATAACTGATAGATTTCACTCGTCACTAATATCAGATATGGTCTCTGCTAATACCGATTGTAATTAACATGCACAGACGCACGCCCACCGACCGCACACACACACGCACGCACTATGGTGATCGATTGTTTCTTTTAGAGGTAACCACCTCACAACTAAGTATTTCGAAAGTTTTAACGCATATGTTGTCATTTTTATGTGTACGTTTAAAAGCTAATTTTGAAATGGAGTTTCGAATCCATTATTCGACATCGATTGTTTAAACACATATGTTGTCATTTTTATGTGTACGTTTAAAAGCTAATTTTGAAATGAAGTTTCGAATCCATTATTTGAGATCGAATTGTTACCCTAAAATTGATCGTTTTTGTTGGTAGACTATATTGCTTTGGGCGGTTTTGCAATGACAAACTTTATTGTTATTCCACAAATTTTGATTCTAATTTCAGCATTGACGCTAAGCTGAATAGGAACTCAAAACACCTAGGATCTATACAACAGGTGTCAGCAAGTTCTTCGCCTCATGCGTAAATTGTGATTTTTAATGTGAACTCATCTGTGATGTCATGATTTCATGTGGCATTTATTCAGAGTATTTTCATGTATTGTCCTGCCATTGTTGGTACGGGTGTCTCTCAGTTCATCTCAAATATAAAATTGACAAAATTGTTAACACTACAAGTAAAATCGCTGGGATCAAATTTGGATGTTTATCACCACCATATGAGCGGCAAATCGTGAATCAAACTTCGGAATTATACCCGACCCAATTCACTACTTAAATTCGGAATACAACTTCATCCCTCCAAGCCGCCAGTACATCGTTCCAACTGTGAAAACAAAGAGAGCTTGCACATTCTTTATTCCAAGTACCATATCTATCTTAAAGAAATGCGAAGATACTTAAATGCATAAATTTATGTAAATGTTTTACGTATTTGTATCTCCTTGATGATTTAGTACCTCTGTGGCACTTACCTCTGTGGCCTATGAGATTTTAATTGATCCTGGTGAAATTTCCCGCTGTGGTCTATGGTCGTTTTGTGAGTCCCTGAGTGGCCCCTGTGTGGCCCCAATGTGCAGTAAGCCATGACAGATAATTAAGACGTTAGGTCATTAACACGAACTGTAGATCAGGTAAATATACACAAGGTGTCACCTGTAGATCAACTAAAAGTGCACTAGGTGTCAGCTACACTATATCATATGGGGCGGGGCGGTGGGGTAGCCTAGTGGTTAAAGCGTTCGCTCGTCATGCCGAAGACCCGGGTTCGATTCCCCACATGGGTGCAATGTGTGAGGTCCATTTTCTGGTGTCCCCCGCCGTGATATCGCTGGAATATTGCTAAAAGCGGCGTAAAAACAAAACTCACTCACTATATCATATGGGGTGTATTCAGAACTGTAGATCAGCTAAGTGAACATAATGTACAAAATCAGGTAGCAAGGCTAAATATAAAAATGAAACGTTTCTCGGGCGTCGGCGCGTCACTTCTGCTTGTGCGCGTAACAATCGTTATGCCATTTAAGAAAAAGTAATCTTGACTTGGCCGTGTCATCCAGTTATCTACAATAAAAATAAGTGTCTGTGAGAACGAGTGTGACCTAATCTATAACGCATTGACACATACTAAACGTCCCAAGATATATTTCTGAGAGAATAAAAACAGCAAAAACGCGATCCTCTCTCGTCACATTTTTCCTATCATAACTTAGAAAAAAGTTCTGCTGTCCTCATCACTTTTGGAAAAAATACGCCCGAGAAACACTTACTTTTTATATGCAGCCTAATTTATGTCTACCTTATTAAACACGTATTATAATCATCTTCGTGACCTTCACTTCCTTACAGTCTCTCAGCTATAGGTGGCGAGGTTATCAATCTTTATGACAGCTATGATACCCGACTTCATATTTCCTCTCACGTTCCGCCATTCCTGGCAGGGCAAACCTGTACAAGACCGTGTGTTCTTGGGTTGTGATATTTCTGAAGCATACCTGTCTACCTCCCATGGCAGCCATATTTGGAAGTAAACAACGCATGATCATATTTGATGGTTTAATTAGTATGTGCATAGATGCTTAGCTTGCGTGCTCTTTAAGAAACTTCACAGTTTTCTTCACAATGATGCAAGACTGACTGAAATATACCACCTACTGAGTTACAAAACCGGAAAACAAATTTTGATGTTGGGCGGTTGATTGCTGAATAAGGATGGCACACGGCTGTGTTAGAAAAATCTGCGGCCAGTTAAAAGCTTGAAATATTAGGAGTTACCTCCCTTATATCACTTGGCAGCAGTTGCAACTGACGGGCCCTAAAACGAAGTTAAAAATAGCGTGATTCGTTTACGCGAGACGGTATGATTAGTTTTTAAGCCGGATAGTGCAGCCATAGAAAATATTTCGAATATGAAAATAACCACATTTAGATCCTTGTATCTCTCATCTTTGAAATCCTGCAACGTCAGCACGTGTAGGTTATGTGCGGGTACATTTAAAAATAAAACACGTTAAAAATGATGCAAGTATAGATATATGTCACACTTTGGCTGCTGGCATCCATGACAGTTCTGAGTCGGTAGCACATAAATACACTAACATAAAGTCTAAGGAACATTTTATGACACAAAAAGTAGTTGACTTGCCTTCTTTGTAGTTTGGATTTGGTTTGCTTCTTAAAGTGCACACATATTAAGCTCTGAGGAGGAATGTCGCATACACTGCTAAGTAAAACGTTTTAACTTGTAGTTTACTGGAACAGACCACAGCTGAAGTGAAACCTTTCTATTCTGCTGAAATACCATAAATACGAACATGTTCCAGGTACAGAGGTTACGTCTCCTGCAGGGGTTGAAAAATCTCATCGTCCGACTCCCGGGACAAGTCAGTTTTCATTTCGGGCAATCAAATAATGGTATCTTACTTGACCATCGGCTACTAGTTAATTTCTGCTTACGGTTTCAGACCGCAAATAAACTTGGATTTCACTTCACATCTGCTCAAAATGTAGCTATTAAACTTTGCAATGATTGGCCAGTGCCAAGGTACAAAGGTTACATGATCTAGGTACAGGGGTTACATGATCTAGGTACAGAGGTTACATGATCTAGGTACAGGGGTTACATGATCTAGGTACAGAGGTTACATGATCTAGGTACAGGGGTTACATGATCTAGGTACAGGGGTTACATGATCTAGGTACAGAGGTTACATGATCTAGGTACAGAGGTTACATGATCTAGGTACAGGGGTTACATGATCTAGGTACAGGGGTTACATGATCTAGGTACAGGGGTTACATGATCTAGGTACAGGGGTTACATGATCTAGGTACAGAGGTTACATGATCTAGGTACAGGGGTTACATGATCTAGGTACAGAGGTTACATGATCTAGGTACAGGGGCTACATGATCTAGGTACAGGGGTTACATGATCTAGGTACAGGGGTTACATGATCTAGGTACAGGGGTTACATGATCTAGGGTACAGGGGTTACATGATCTAGGTACAGAGGTTACATGATCTAGGTACAGGGGTTACATGATCTAGGTACAGGGGTTACATGATCTAGGTACAGAGGTTACATGATCTAGGTACAGGGGTTACATGATCTAGGTACAGAGGTTACATGATATAGGTACAGGGGTTACATGATCTAGGTACAGAGGTTACATGATCTAGGTACAGGGGTTACATGATCTAGGTACAGGGGTTACATGATCTAGGTACAGGGGTTACATGATCTAGGTACAGAGGTTACATGATCTAGGTACAGAGGTTACATGATCTAGGTACAGGGGTTACATGATCTAGGTACAGGGGTTACATGATCTAGGTACAGGGGTTACATGATCTAGGTACAGAGGTTACATGATCTAGGTACAGGGGTTACATGATCTAGGTACAGGGGTTACATGATCTAGGTACAGGGGTTACATGATCTAGGTACAGGGGTTACATGATCTAGGTACAGAGGTTACGTGATCTAGGTACAGGGGTTACATGATCTAGGTACAGAGGTTACATGATCTAGGTACAGGGGTTACATGATCTAGGTACAGGGGTTACATGATCTAGGTACAGGGGTTACATGATCTAGGTACAGGGGTTACATGATCTAGGTACAGGGGTTACATGATCTAGGTACAGAGGTTACATGATCTAGGTACAGAGGTTACATGATCTAGGTACAGAGGTTACATGATCTAGGTACAGAGGTTACATGATCTAGGTACAGGGGTTACATGATCTAGGTACAGGGGTTACATGATCTAGGTACAGGGGTTACATGATCTAGGTACAGAGGTTACATGATCTAGGTAGAGGGGTTACATGATCTAGGTACAGAGGTTACATGATCTAGGTACAGAGGTTACATGATCTAGGTACAGGGGTTACATGATCTAGGTACAGAGGTTACATGATCTAGGTACAGAGGTTACATGATCTAGGTACAGGGGTTACATGATCTAGGTACAGGGGTTACATGATCTAGGTACAGAGGTTACATGATCTAGGTACAGGGGTTACATGATCTAGGTACAGGGGTTACATGATCTAGGTACAGGGGGTACAGGGGTTACATGATCTAGGTACAGGGGTTACATGATCTAGGTACAGGGGTTACATGATCTAGGTACAGGGGTTGCATGATCTAGGTACAGAGGTTACATGATCTAGGTACAGGGGTTACATGATCTAGGTACAGGGGTTACATGATCTAGGTACAGGGGTTCCATGATCTGGGTACAGGGGTTACATGATCTAGGTACAGGGGTTGCATGATCTAGGTACAGGGGTTACATGATCTAGGTACAGAGGTTACATGATCTAGGTACAGGGGTTACATGATCTAGGTACAGAGGTTACATGATCTAGGTACAGGGGTTACATGATCTAAGTACAGAGGCTACATGATCTAGGTACAGAGGTTACATGATCTAGGTATAGGGGTTACATGATCTAGGTACAGAGGTTACATGATCTAGGTACAGAGGTCACATGATCTAGGTACAGGGGTTACATGATCTAGGTACAGGGGTTACATGATCTAGGTACAGAGGTTGCATGATCTAGGTACAGGGGTTACATGATCTAGGTACAGGGGTTACATGATCTAGGTACAGGGGTTACATGATCTAGGTACAGGGGTTACATGATCTAGGTATAGGGGTTACATGATCTAGGTACAGGGGTTACATGATCTAGGTACAGGGGTTACATGATCTAGGTACAGAGGTTACATGATCTAGGTACAGGGGTTACATGATCTAGGTACAGGGGTTACATGATCTAGGTATTGGTTCCATGATCTAGGTACAGGGGTTACATGATCTAGGTACAGGGGTTACATGATCTAGGTACAGGGGTTACATGATCTAGGTACAGGGGTTACATGATCTAGGTACAGGGGTTACATGATCTAGGTACAGGGGTTACATGATCTAGGTACAGGGGTTACATGATCTAGGTACAGAGGTTACATGATCTAGGTACAGGGGTTACATGATCTAGGTACAGGGGTTACATGATCTAGGTATAGGGGTTCCATGTCCTTATCGATTTTGTGCATACTCTAGCAGAGTGTACCTACGCCAGGTACAGAGGGTTCATGCTCAAGGTGAAGATGTTACATTTCCTAGGTATGGAGCTTACAATTATGGGCACAATTACATAATCAAGGAGCAGAAGTTACGTGCCCTAGGTATAGATTTGTCACATGCTTAAGGAACAAAGGTTACATACTCTACATATGTTACATGTTTTATGTACAGCTGTTACAGATTACATTTCTCTGCACTGTAATGATTTGGTCATGATAATAAGGACTATATATATTTAGTTTTTGTAATCTGTTTTTGGCTCGAAAGGAATACAAATTTTCCACAGTCCTGCAACTGATTCGGGACCACGCTGTAGGTTGTAATCCATACTGTCCAACATATTCTGGGAATACATTTGATTTTGTTATATAAGAAATCCTTGAAGGCCTTATTCTCCGTAGGAACGCATGTTATTTCAGTTCCATCTCTGAGGTGACTGTTGAGTTCCAGTGACAAATCGGTGGGTTGGGTGCTGTGTTCCATCGGCCTGAGATAACCAATTCCATTTGGCTGCAATATTACATAACAAATACGAGATTGTGCGTCATGCATTACAGGAATGCATGTTGTCCTTGCCCTAGAGATGTGCCTCGGTCCAGTGGGTCGAACGGGGGTCGTTCCACACGACCAAGAAAAACAACTCCAACTGGCTGTCACATACAGTATGATCTGACGATCTGATTAAGTATAATTTAGAGTGGCACGCAAGAGCAGCCACCACGTAAAATCAGTTTCGTTGACCGTTACACTGAAGCGCGTGAAGCCGATTGTTGGTGTTCCAAAGCGATACGACTAGAAGTCAGCTCAAACCACAGTAAAACAAACTCACACGTACATTCACTATCTTGTTTAACGAAATAGTCTGTTTCAAAGTTCCCGAACCACATTTTCTCCCCTTGGGATGCCTGCAACACAAACATGTTATATGAAGTCCTCAAGTTCAGAATCTCCCTTCAGTACGGGGCTCATTTTCATTTTAAACAGAGATAGTTATTTCTCTCAAGTTTCCATACTTTCAGAGACTAAGCATGCGTGTGTTAACCAAATGCAGACAATAGTGAAAACAAACTTAAACGTCTAGAAACAACGTAGCGAAAGGGTATTCTATGTTTAAAAACAATAGTTCCTTTGTTCAGGTTTTGAGACATTACGCATGCTCAGCAGACGGAGCTGATTTGTTGTGACTTCATACATTGAAACACACAGTAAAAGCATTTCCTCAAAGCCACCATCCTCGATCCAGGGGCTTAGATTATTGTCGACCTTGAGACCTCTCCAAATTAGACAAACATCAGCAGAGAATGCAGTCATGAATTCAGATTCTACGAGCATATCGCAAAGAATCCGGGGCATGTCATCCGGAGGATTCTTCCCAAGAACTGACCAGAACCGCTGGCGCCATCGAAGAATCCAGCTGCCATGGACACCAGTAGGCACCGGTCGACCATTTACCGTGACCGAGGGGAGGGACATTGAAGCACGTTGCTGGGGACATGTTAATTATAATGCAATTAGTGGTCTGCGTACGTAGAAACCAACATATCACACCCCATCAAATATCAACATGTCTAGTTTAACACTAGTTTTGTCTAGTTAAACTTGAAAGCCTGCTAGAGCTCGACTGTGACTGGGCCTGTGCATGTGCATTGGACTTGTAAGTGTCCTTAAGGTAAACATGAATAATTTAAATGATAATTTAAAAACATAAAATAAATCCTTGAAGGATAGAATTGTTTTACATCCATGGGCTCAGCATTCAGTACAACCTTGGAACAAGCCTACATCAAACATGTGGATGTGTGATCACAATGCACGCCATTCAACTGTTGCAGAATCTATATACATGGTGCTCGTTGGGGGTGCAGGCACTGTCGGCCTTAACTCACCTGCCCGGCTCGTTGGTACATCTGTAGAAAGAGTGAGTGAGTTTAGTTTTACGCCGCTTTTAACAATATTCCAGCAATATCACGGCTGTGGACACGAGAGAAGGGCTTCACACTTTGTACCCATGTGAGGAATGGAGCCCTTCGGCGTGACTCACGAACGCTTTAATCACCTGGCTACCCCATCGCTCTAGTTATGTAGAAGACGTGATGCTGTCGTGTCATTATATATCTATACAACCACATGTCCGTGTATTTTCCTATTGGTCCACAGGACAATGTAAATATCATTATATACTCTATACACTAACTCGCACACGATGCTGCCCTCGACGTCTAGCCATGGCTCTCATTATACAATATTAGTTGCTTCGCACTGTCTGTGGCATGTCCCCAGTTGACCCTCATGTGCAACGCCGGTACTAGCCTACAACCAACGTATACTGATGCAGTGGTTTGATACCTGTCTACAGCTCACATCTCCCTCATAGTGGACTAACAGTTTATATATTCCAAATAATTGCTTGACATCCGATTACAGCTCATATATTTTGAATACTAGTCTAACATCTGATTGAAACTCATATATGTTAAATAATGGCTTAAAACCAGTCTACAGATCACATACACACAGCTTACATCTGTCTTGCATCAGTGTGTAGTTAGAAATCTGAACTCTTTAAATGAGTGGGAAAATTTGCATTAATCATGATCTTATTTCTCGTTAAAGTCCCGAAGTCTATTATCTGTAATTTTCCTCAAATAGGAATCTAGGTCTAGACGGCGTAATCACCACACTATTGTGAATGTGAAACATTGTCGGTGTGTACTCTACAAATGATTATTGCTCGATCATCTACATCAGACAGCTTGACTTAACTGTGCCATAAGTTGCAGCAGAGGGAAATAACTAACTTCCCGAGTCTTAAGTGACGGTTAAAATACCATAAGGAGTCGATATTACCATTAGTTACAATATAGCACACTTTGGCAGGCAGGTATTATGGACATATAACGTACTCTGACAGCCGGGTATTATGGACATATAATGCATTTTGAAAGACAGGTATTATGGACATGTAACATACTTTGACAGTTAGGCATTCTGGGCATATAACACACACGTGAATGCATGTCGCCTCATAAGTACAGTAACCTTGAACGGGTCACTGTACCTTAAACCGTGAAGATCCGGGTTAGAATTTATCCTCAGTAACGTAGCTTGTTCTGAGAGACTAATGGGATCGGGTGGTCTTGACACATGTCATTGTATGTCAACAGCGTCGATCAATGTTAAATTTATTGACACCTGGAGTGTCTGGTCCGGACACCATTATTTACAGACCGACGCCATGTAGCTGGTCTATTGTGGTGTGCGGCCTAAAATTAACCTCATTCTCCCAATGACCTCTTTTCACCTCAACCGACATATATACCGGTTTAAACCAAACATGCATGAAATCCAACTGTCATTGCAAAGTTGCAACAGAGCGCCGTTTGCAAAACATGACTTGAAACATCTGATTTTAACAAATACTCTGGCCATTATTTTATCAACATAGCATGTTTAGGATTGGGATGATGTGAAATCTTTGTGTCCTTCGAGTTTAGGAATGTTCACGACGGCGTCTCCAGACTTTATGCCTACCGTCCGCGAGTCTGGATTCATCGCTAAAGACTCTCTGGGTCATTCGGTGGTGACGTTGGGCCACCGCAGACGATGACCTTGGTGAAACGGCGTCAAAATTGGCCCACGATATGGACGTTGAGAATGGAGATGGGCAGCAAGCAAACGATTTCGAATGGTCTGTGAGGACAGTCGACCTCTAAACATCTCAGCCCTGGTTCGTGTAGCCGGCAGAAATCTGTCACGTAGGTGACGTCGGAACATTTGACGGTCTTCTGCTCGTGACGTCACACGTGGACCTTGGTCGATCAGAAGTGGTGCCAGTTTGTTGAAAACGACCTCGCAAGTCATATACAGTGCGACGGCTGCATCCCATTGCTCACGTCAATAACTGATCTTACCGCGTGCAAGATGCCAGCGGCACGATCGATTGCACGTACAATACCCGATTTGGCACTAACGTCATTAGCACGACGGATGGATGGGTTTGAGTGGGTTTTGCTAACGTTAGGGATCCCATTTCGGATACATAAATGTATCATCAGAGAAAAATTATTCACCATTTTTTAAAATTACATTTTGTGAACTTTATTTTTTTACTTAGTATAGCTCGAATATTGCTTAGTGTGGCGTTAAACGACAAAACCAATCAAATTGATCTGCAGAAGCACGCCTTTAGTAGTGTCATCACTAGACATTTGTACATAACTGCCTGTCAGAAGTGAAATATACATCATATCTGACAGAGCACCAGGATATGGCTGTTATATGTATACAGTGTTGATGTGTTAATACCTGCAGGTAAACAAACTATTAACTGCTGCTGTATAAAACTACACAGAACACAAGTATAGCATGTAAACTATCTCGTGTAATATAGATGTATATTTCATCTCTGCTTAGTTATTTATATCACAAAATAAATTCAGAGGAACAGATATTCTTGTTGCAATAAAACGTATGGGATAAGAGATTAATTATTGTAATCTCGGGAGTTTTGTTGATACAAACCTATCCCATGTACATTTCATACATACATTAACGGTTATGATAGAAACAAACTACAGTTTGTTAACAGTTTGAATGTGTTCCATTTCTCATTACCATAAAACAACTGCAACCCATTTTGGCGATGAGGAATATTAGGTGATTCTATTAGTGTTATTGGCATGTGCTGGTTTTACATCAAAACACATACATGCACGTGGCTCTGCTTCATATTCTCTTTATTTCCACTATCACTTGGCACACATGTTTCATTATTTAAATATGGAGTTGTAAAAGTAGAACTTAGAAAAAAACCATTAAATCATTGTATTTACTTTGTGTTTTTGAATACTGTGCCTCAATTTACGGTTTGTAAACCATCCTGAGCCGCGAGATAATCTCAGCCACCGTATCGTTTCCAAATTCCAAAGTCAAACAATGATTTCTTTGTCATCTCACATAATTAGGCGTTTCCCCTCAGATACATTTACATACTGCATGGCCAGTGTATACCAACTTTCTCTCTAGAAAGAAGTTGGAACGGTTCCTCCAATACATTGAATAAATAAAGATCTTTAACATGACCTGATTGTGGAGTTTGATCCCAAAACTGTTCACTGCCTTCTCACAAACCCGGCAGTCAAACTGTACAAGGCCAACTTTGTCATCGAGGTGATGAACTGATGAATAGAAATGTCCCTTCCTTAATTTGTGCCATTCATGGATTACTGTGTCAATGTCCGTGCACATTTTTATGACCTCTTCGAAAAGACAAATTGCAAAATTTCTTTAGATTGTATAACAGACTGAGTGACTAACGAAAATACACAGTTGGTGTTTCGGAATAGTATTAAGTATGAATATAGTAAATGTGTTGTTTAGGTGTGGTGTTTTGTCAACATGTACTCACAGGTTGTGACTTATACGCAACAATCCAAAAATATCAGACGCGTACTTTCTTTTGTAGGTCAGTTTTAATGCATACGTTCGATATTACCCTCCCATAATAATGCACTTTATTATAAACTACCGGGCAAAAGAAGAAAAGATACCAAGTCGAAATCACTGAATATTGCTGTCTGTCCCCAAAAACAAGAAATAAAGCCATGACACTCAAAACAAACAAACACACATTAATACAGACAATAGCACCATGCATCAGTTAGCCATGTACGTATGGTTGAGTCGTTTCACAAAGGGGGCCATTTTATACTCACATGTATCTATTTAATGGTGATTACCGTCGTATTTCGTAAGATGGAATAATGTTGTATTTATCACCGTATAAAAAACAACAACATAAAGGCATACTGTATTATGTAATGTAATAAAAAAGTATTCCCATTTCTCATTTCAGTTCCTACTGCTTGATAAGTATTAGATGAGCCATGATCTGACAAATGACCTCAATTTGCATATATGGGAACGCCCTATAGAACATTCCTTTCGAAACAAGAGGGAAACAGGTTGTCGTCTAAATTTCAAAGTTCAATTTCCTCGTGCGAATCGTGTCGTGGTGGTGTCTTGCTGAACTAAATCGCTCTACGAGACACGTGTTAAACAGTAGCGGTAATGATTTTACTCCACGATCAACATGTATTGCCAATCTACCTGTAGCAACCAAGTGTATTCGTCCAGATTACTTGCCCCGCCTGCTTGTCACAAACGCGTTCGCAGCGTTGGCTGATCTAATACTTGTCAAGCAGTAAACATCTTTTTGGTATGTGCGTTTATATCGTGTCTTAGACTACCAACTATTGTTTGAAGTGAACATATGTTACTGAAAAAAGTTCATGGTAAAAAATTATAATATAATGAAATGGAGCCCCGAGACTTCCTTCATTTTCATTTTGAAGCTAGGGGAATCTAGACTTGCCACATTTTTTATACTTGCATGGGCTTTCTTGGATATATTTGCGAGATTAGACTGTCAGACATTGACAACAGACAACAGACTCACGCTTGAGACCCCGATATCTGGTACTTTACACGATTATTCCTATAATGATAACAAAAACGTGTTTTGTTTTACGTAACTGCGGACAGACAAAGGCGACCCCATGTTTATTTCATGTTATGCCTGCCTGACATTTCCTTTTTGCACATCCATCCATGAGTGACCCTGGAGCATAAGTCTTTATCCACTGGCTGTACAATGCCAAACCTACCCATGATCACATAGTGCGGAAATAGGTCAGTATTATCTATTTCATCTTAGCCAGAAACGACGAATAAAGGTAAGGCTTTCAATAAAATCTTACAAGATGTATAATCTTCAAATCCTTCGGTATCCTATCCTATATAAAATACATGATTTTGTTATTTGGTACCATCCCATCACCCTTATTTCACTCCCTATATCTCTTCCTCTCTATGATGATTGGCTAGTTCCCAAATTGAGAAAGCTATATTTTGAAACAGCTGATGAAGAACAAATTGTATGAAATCCTAAGTGGCAGTAGTGCTATTACAGACTGTGTTCTGTATTGATCAGTAGCACTTAAACGTATGTATACTGGTGAATTAAAAACTTCTTTTCTATCGATGCATTTAAGCAGGCAGGATTTTCTACGAGCTGAATATCTGCAAGGCCCAACATTAATACTTTGCAAATCCTCTACCTAATTGTCAAACCATTTCTCTGCCACCGTTTGTGTTTGGAAGCAAGTTTGGTGATTATGCGATGTCATCGTATGTGGGGGACTATTTCTTTCATATAGAGTAAATGGCTATTTGAGACTAATAGAGACAATCGTATCTACACTCAGAAAGTATATTTAAATAAGTTTTTTTTTAAAACAAGTAAATGTTCGACAGATTTTCATAGCCTTTTTACA